>NC_057391.1:10419412-10430247 GCF_019320065.1 Cervus canadensis | reverse complement strand
TTATTGTGATCCACACAGTCAAAGGCTTTGGCATAGTCAATAAAGCAGAAATAGATGTTTTTCTGGAACTCTCTTGCTTTTTCCATGATCCAGCGGATGTTGGCAATTTGATCTCTGGTTCCTCTGCCTTTTCTAAAACTAGCTTGAACATCTGGAAGTTCATGGTTCATGTATTGCTGAAGCCTGGCTTGGAGAATTTTGAGCATTACTTTACTAGCGTGTGAGATGAGTGCAGTTGTGTGGTCGTTTGAACATTCTTTGGCATTGCCTTTCTTTGGGATTGGAATGAAAATTGACCTTTTTCAGTACTGTGGCCACTGCTGAGTTTTCCAAATTTGCTGGCATATTGAGTGTAGCACTTTCACAGCACCATCTTTCAGGATTTGAAATAGCTTAACTGGAATTCCATCACCTCCACTAGCTTTTTTCGTAGAGGTGCTTCGTAAGGCCCACTTAACTTCACATTCCAGGGTGTCTGGCTCTAGGTGAGTGATCACACCATCGTGATTATCTGGGTCGTGAAGATCTTTTTTGTATAGTTCTTCTGTGTATTCTTGCCACCTCTACATAATATCTTCTGCTTGTGTTAGGTCCCTGCCATTTCTGTCCTTTATTGAGCCTATCTTTGCATAAAATGTTCCCTTGGTATCTCTAATTTTCTTGATGAGACCTCTATTCTTTCCCATTCTATTGTTTTCCTCTATTTCTTTGAAGACTATTGCCATGTTTTAAGGACACCTGGATAGCAAAAGTCTAACCGTGATGAGTTATTTTTTGTAGAAGCAAATTGAGCTTTGTCTACATGTCCTACAATCTTAACTAATGTTTATTTACTTTACCAAAGTATCAAAAAGATTTTAAAAGCAATTATAAATCACTTAAAGACAAAGAAATTCATAATCTGTTATCAAAAGCTGCATTCTAAGAAAATTTTCTTCTCTAAACAAAGAGAAGACCAAATTCCAGTCTGGTACCAGCTTACTGTTAATGATAAAATTTGTTTATCTGCTTAATCTTAGAAAGTCTTTTTCAAAAATCTTGAAGAATTAGCAGTATTTTTCTAAAGGCATGAGAGTAAAACCATAGAAGGCATGTTTAAAATCTGATTCTATTGCAGTTGACAAAGAAACCTGGTCATAACACTTTAATATGATAACCAGAATTATAATTGACCATATTTTGTCAGGGCATATCAGATATAAATGAATTTCACGTAATTCTAGGATATCTATATTAGTAACATCAACCATACAGTATAACCTGAAAAGATTTATCACCCCTTCAACAGTACTTCTTATGTAATTTAACATGTGCAGTGAACCTAGGTAGCTTAATAGTTGTTTGGGATGTCTCAGGAGCCGTCTGAAGCATCCCAAAGTTATCTAGAAGTCAAGTTATTTAGGAAGTTTTGTCAATAAATGTCAAAAGGGTTTATAACACTTGGTCAGGTAGGATCATATAAGTTACTGTGAAATAATAGTTATTTACTTAGCCAAAGTTAACAAAAGATTTCAAAGGTAAATATAGAACAGATCAATTAAGAGGTAAAGAAACTTAAGTCTATTATTAAAAGTAGTTCAGCATCTGAAGAAAGTATGTCCTCCTAACAGAGAGAAAGACCAAACTCAAGTTTTTGCACCAGCTTACTTTAAACTCATTTACGTAAACTTAATTAAATTTATTTTAAACTTAGTCCTAACCAAGCCCAAAACTTTTTTTCAGGGTCCACTTTCCATCAACCTTTTAATCACTTTGTGTAACAGCCACCTGTAAGTCAGACCTACTTTCTTTCCCCCTTATAAAATATAATTTTATTTTTTATACCTTCTTTACTAAAAACATACATCCTACTTTCCTTATTAGATTAGCAAACAAACATTAATACTAGATATTTAATGTTGAATATTTTCCAGTTCCTGTGAATCTGAAATTTATTTAGGTTAATTTTTCTTGTATTTGAAATTGTTTGATTTATAAGCACTTACTTTTCTTTAGGCCCATTAAATTAGAACTCATTTACGACTTCAACATTATTATCAGAAAAAAACAAAAGACATACACTGAAACATACATAAATCCAGACAGTCAGACAGAGAGAGATCTTATAGTTTTCTGTTTGGGATTTAAAATATCTCTTTGACACCTTTTTTTTCTTTGCTTGAAGTTCTAGTTTGCCCAAGGCTGAGGTCTTAGGCAAAGTGGGCTATGTATTTAAAGGACCTGGAAAGGGTTAAGTTCAAGCTTTTTCCTAGGCAGGCCTTTTAACAAGGTAATTGTTTTTAATTGCATATGCAAAAAGAATTGGTTTTGCAGTTTTCAAAAAGAAAAATTTCTCTCACTCCGTTCAATTAGCAATCATGCACTCACAATCTCTCAGAGGCTATCACAACGCCTCCCTTCTCCCGAGTCCCCAGGTTTCCTTAACTGTTGCTCCCTTCCTGGGAGCTCCAAGGAGGTGATCAGTCCCCTCCTCTACCCGTTGGGGTAGGACGTGACCGGGGACTGGCCCTGTGGCCTTACCTGATCCTGTGGCCATTCCTGGTGAGTGGTCCATCCCTGCAATGAGTCCAGCTGGGGCTCGGCCGAACACCAGTCTGAAAGAGACCCCGGAATGCTGATAGGTGGCAAGCCTCCTTGTTTGTCTTGGAGTTCCTTGCTCCAGCCCAGCCGAGCCATCAATCCGGCGGCTCAAGGGGCTGGAGTGGTTGGAATCTCGCTGGGGCCTCCAGAAATGTTGCAGAAACCAGTACTCGAGAAACCAAGCACCGCACTCGGAGAGCTGGAGAATCAGGTTTATTACCCCGGCGGGCCCAGAGGAGTTAACAGTCTAAGCTCTGAGCCCTGAACAAAGAGGTCACAGAGTTCTTATAGACAGACAGTGGGCAACACTAGCTGCTAATAGGCTGTTTTAAACTAAGGGGTTTTGTGCACCTGGGAATAGTAGTCAAGATGGGGAGGGGGATGCCTGACCTTCACATGGACAGGCATGATTAAGCAGGTTTTCAGGGGCTGGGCAATTGCAAAGAGCAGGACAAGGGTAAGTGAAATAAGCTCCAGTTCCCAGTATTGTAAGTCCCCACTTTCTGAGACTACATGACCTACGTGATCCAGACTTTGCAAGGAGCAAGCTGAGTTAGGCAAAACGAGCAGGAGGTTATGTGAAATCTTAACTTTTCCTCTTCACTTCCTTTCTGCCTCCCCTATATAGGCGGCAGTCTGTATCTCTAAAGACAGAAATCTGTATCTAAGAGATACTCCACAAAAATTATCTCCTAACTTCTTTATGTACACAGAAATGTGTATCTGAGATATATAATTCACAAGGACCTGGTGCTTGGCACTCTTCTTGACCTTCTATCTGTGTTAAAAAGTTCAAAAATGCAATAGAGATACACCGTGGATACGTCATACCTGAATCCGGCAGCTACACTGAAGACAAGCACACTGCAGACCGACGACCCTCCAGCGTAGCGCTGGCGTGATGTTAAAGAGAAAGAAAGAAAAGCAACGCCTACTTATTCCCTCCCATCTCCCTGACGTGGGGTGTGACCCATCCTGGAGCCTGTGCCGGCTTGGTGTCCAGGCTAGACTGCTGTGTTTTTGAGAGCCTGGCAGGGTGTTCGTTGAGCCCTTTTTAAGCATATACAGTCCGCTGTGCTCTGGTTGGGACCAGAGACTCAAGTGGGATCAAGTCCTCCAAGACCTTGGGGTCAATCGTCTCCTACCCTCCACATCTCCTGGTGCTGGAGTTCTCAGCCCAGGCCTCCCTCCTGAGAGCGCAGACTCCTAGGCAGCCAGCAAGGCGCTGTGGCTCCCGTTGGGATTAGTCTGGAAGCCGAGTGTGTGTGTGTGTGTGTGTGTGTGTGTGTGTGTGTGTGTGATGTTTTATGGGGAATGAGCAGTGAGACACAAGCCCTTAGTCTGGAAGCCGTGTGTGTGTGTGTGTGTGTGTGTGTGTGTGAGTGTGATTAGTCTGGAAGCCGTGTGTGTGTGTGTGTGTGTGTGTGTGTGTGTGTGATGTTTTATGGGGAATGAGCAGTGAGACACAAGCCCTTAAGTGTTCGCTCGGGTACACTCCACTCTATTTCACAGCCCTGGAAGCTGTCGATTCCTAACGCTATTTGGCCCAGGAACCAGAGTGGGCATCAAAAAGTGCTGCCACCTGTGGACCTTCTCTGTAACTACACCTTGACCAAAGGCATTTAACGGCGCCCCCAATTCACAAGGTGAATGACAGTGACAGCTTGCCTCAAGAAAGGTCTTGAGGTAAGGATGAGAGAAATAAATTGCAAATAGATGGGGAAACAATGGAAACAGTGAGAGACTTTATTTTGGGGGGCTCCAAAAGCACTGTAGATGGTGACTGCAGCCATGAAATTAAAAGACACTTGCTCCTTGGAAGAAAAGCTATGACCAACCTAGACAGCATATTAAAAAGCAGAAACGTTACTTTGCTGACAAAGGTCTGTCTAGTCAAAGCTATGCTTTTTCCAGTAGTCATGTATGGATGTGAGAGTTGGACTACAAAGAAAGCTGAGTGCCGAAGAACTGATGCTTTTGAACTGTGGTGTTGGAGAAGACTCTTGAGAGTCCCTTGGACTGCAAGGAGATCAAACCAGCCAGTCCTAAAGGAAATCAGTCCTGAATATTCATTGGAAGGACTGAAGCTAAAGCTCCAATACTTTGGCCACCTGATATGAAGAATGGACTCATTGGAAAAGACCCTGATGCTGGGAAAGATTGAAGGCAGGAGAATAAGGGGATGACAGAGGATGAGCTGGTTGGATGGCATCACTGACTCCATGGACATGACTTAGAGCAAGCTCCGGGAGTTGGTGAGGGACAGGGAGGCCTGGCGTGCTGCAGTCCACGGGGTTGCAAAGAGTTGGACACGACTGAGCGACTGAACTGAACTGAAATTGCAAACACACCCGACTTGCAAGATGCCAATCAAAACATAAAATTTGCACACATGCCTAAAAGGAAAAAAAAATGCAAGAAAAAATACCCTAACCACCATAAGACAAGATTCTCAGTATCCCTAATTATTGCAGGAGGAATGCTAATCAATAAAACAAGAAATCAAATCCCACCAGTCGACCATTCTCACAAGTGTACAAACAATATATGTGGGAAAGAGAAGAGAGGAATGGGGAACCCCCCACATGCCCGGGCGAAGGAACACTGGCAACAGCAACTAGAACTGACAGCCTCTGCACGGCAGAAAACAAAAATTAAAGAGCGCTAACCCTAGGATCTGACATTCCCACATCTCAGCCCATATCCTGAGAAACCATTATTCAAAAAGTCACATTCACCCCAACAGGTTCACTTCAGCACTATCTACAGGAGCCAGGACACAGACCCAGCAAAATGTCCACCGATAGATTAAAGCTTAGCAAAGACCTGGTACTTAGAGACAATGGACTATTATTTAGCAATGAAAAACTGCCACTGAAATTAGGAATTATTCCACTTGTAGCCATAGAGAGGGACACTGGAGGATCACATACAAAGCGAAATCAGCCGGAAGGAGGAAGACAAGAGCATGTGATGTCCCTTCTAGGCAAAATTTAGAAAGAGATACAAAGGAACTAAATTACCACACAAAAATTGATTCTGAGAATGCAAACACAAGAATTTTTTAAAAATTAAAAAGAAGGGGGATGGGAAAAACAATAAAAAAGAAAAAGAAAAGGCCAAGGAATTAATTAGGAGGTTGGGAATAACACATACACAGATATTTGTGTCTATACTAGATACTTCACAAGAGCTGGTGATCAGAACAGGAAAGTATGCTGACCTTCTGCAAAAACCTCTATGGCAAAAGAATAAATAGAATTTGTATGTATGTGTATGTACTTATATGTCATAAATGAATCAGGCAGCTATACACTGACAACAAACAGAAAACTGCAAAATTAATATACTCCAACATAGCATAGGCATGAAATTAAAGACAATAAAAGCATTGCCTTGTTTATTCCCTCCAACCTTCCTGACTTGCACTGCTATTCCATCCCTGGAGCCTGAGCAGGCTTGGGTCCCATCCCTGGATTGGGGTGGAGTCAATACAGTCAAGCAACAAGCCCTTAATTGAGACCCCTCTTAAACCTCCTCTGTCTGGTTTCCCTGACTGAGACCAGAGTCCTAGTGCTCCCAAAGGATGTGGACCCGGCCCTCTATCTTCCAGGACCTTGGAAATGTTACCTAGCCCCCAGGACCTCTGGTGCTGGGGTCCCCAACTCAAGCTTCCTTCTTGAGAGTGCAGCCTCCTAGGCCCCTCAGCAGGGTGCTGTGGCCCCGGTTGGAATGAGCCTGGAGGGGAGGGGTGAAGCTTTCGGGGGAAGGAGTGAGGCACAACCCCTTAAGCTGATGCTCAGGCACATTCCAGTCCAATTCCCAGCCCAGGAAGCCAAGTTGCCCAAGGAGCCAGAGGTGGCCAGGAGAAAGTGCCGCCACCTTGTGGGCACTTTCTGTAACTACAACTGCACCTCCGCGCTTACGGGCACCTCTGTTTCTCTAGCGTTGCGGTCTGTTAATGACAGCTGTCCTCAGGACATGTCCTGCGGCAGGAATTGCAGAAATAAATTCCAAACACAACTGGCTTTCAGGAAGCCAACTGCCACAGGTAGATTTTCCTCACACCGTTCACGGAAAAAACAAAGACCCAAACCTCTACCCCAGGACAAGATGCTCAGCATCCCTAAATACTGCAGGAATGCCAATCAACATGCAAACAAGAAAGCAAGTCCCATCAGTCCCATCAGAGCATCCTCAGGAGGCTACGAACACTAAAGGCAGCAGAGCCTGAGGAAAGGGAACACCCCTACACGGTAGGCGGGAAGGCGCACTGACAACACCCAGTATAATGCAATCTCTGAATGCCTGAAAATACACCATCAAGAGAGGCTAGGTCTCAGTTCAGTCGCTCAGTCGAGTCCGACTCTTTGCGACCCCATGGACTGCCGCATGTCAGGCTTCCCTGTCCATCACCAACTCCTGGAGTTTACTCAAACTCATGTCCATTGAGTTGGTGATGCCATCCAACCATCTCATCCTCTGTCATCGCCTTCTCCTCCTGCCCTCAATCTTTCCCAGCATCTGGGTCTCTTCCAGTGAGTCCGTTCTTCACATCAGGTGGCCAAAGTCTTGGAGCTTCAGCCTCAGCATGTCCTTCCAATGAATATTCAGGACTAATTTCCTTTAGCACTGACTGGTTTGATCTCCTTGTGGTCCAACGGACTCTTAAGAGTCTTCTCCAACACCAAGGTCAAAAGCATCAATTCTTCGGCACTCAGCTTTCTTTATAGTCCAACTCTCACATACATCCATACATGACCACTGGAAAAAGCATAGCTTTGACTAGACAGACCTTTGTCGGCAAAGTAATGTCTCTGCTTTTTACTATGCTGTCTAGGTTGGTCATAGCTTTTCTTCCAAGGAGCAAGCATCTTTTAATTTCATGGCTGCAGTCACCATCTGCAGTGATTTTGGAGCCCAAGAAAATAAAGTCTCTCATTGTTTCCATTGCTTCTCCATCTACTTGCCATGTAGTGTTGGCACCGGATGCCATGATCTGAATTGTTTGAATGTTGAGTTTTAAGCCAGCTTTTTCACTCTCCTCCTTCACTGTCATCAAGAGGCTCTTTAGTTCCTCTTCACTTTCTGCCATAAGGGTGGTGGTGTTGGGGGAGCGTGTAATTTCCTCGGTTCTGTCTTGCTGCAGCAAAAATTTGAAGCGATGGATGAATCAGTGTTACATCTCAGTTTTCTTAGGAAAAACAAAGGCTAGTACACCCTCGAGGAGTGAGGACGGGCTGACCCAAAAGACAAGATAAGAGAGGCCTCAATCCTTCTAGGCTTCCTCCTTTTATACATTTGTCTCCTCCCCCCTCAGCCTACCCTATGTAAATTGAGCTAGCCAGAGGGCTGTTTGTTTTACCTGAGGTCTTCACTCTGGTCCTGGAACTTCCTTTGTTCTATTTTTGTGGACCTTTTTTTTCCTCTTCTAACTATCAAACAGTGTCATCTGCGTATCTGACGTTATTGATATTTCTCCCAGCAATCTTGATTCTAACTTGTGCTTCATCCAGCCTGGCATTTTGCATGGTGTACTCTGTATATAAGTTAAATAAGCAGGGTGACAATATACAGCCTTAATCTACTTCTTTCCCAATTTGGAACCAGTCTGCTGTTTCATGTCCAGTTCTAACTGTTGCTTCCTGACTTGCATACAGATTTCTTAGGAGGCAGGTAAGGTGATCTGGTATTCCCATCTCTTGAAGAATGTTTCAGTTTGTTGTGATCCACACAGTCAAAGGCTTTGGCATAGTCAATAAAACAGAAGTAGATGTTTTTCTGGGACTCTTGCTTTTTTGATGATCCAACGGATGTTGGCAATTTGATCTCTGGTTCCTCTGCCTTTTCTAAATCCCGCTTGAACATCTGGAAGTTTACGGTTCACATACTGTTGAAGCCTGGCTTGGAGAATTTTGAGCATTATTTTGCTAGTGTGTGAGATGAGTGCAGTTGTGCAGTAGTTTGAACATTCTTTGGCATTGCCTTTCTTTGGGATTGGAATGAAAACTGACCTTTTCCAGTCCTGTGGCCACTGCTGAGTTTTCCAAATTTGCTGGCATATTGAGGCAGCACTTTTCACAGCATCATCTCTTTAGGATTTGAAAAGCTCAACTGGAATTCCATCACCTCCACTAGCTTGTTTGTAGTGATGCTTCCTATGGCCCACTTGACTTCGAGTTCCAGGATGTCTGACTCTAGGTGAGTGATCACACCATCATGATTATCTGGGTTGTGAAGATCTTTTCTGTATAGTTCTTCTGTGTATTCTTGCCACCTCTTCTTAATATCTTCTGCTTCTGTTAGGTCCATACCATTTCTGTCCTTTATTGTGCCCATCTTTGCATGAAATGTTCCCTTGGTATCTCTAATTTTCTTGAAGAGATCTCTAGTCTTTCCCATTCTACTGTTTTCCTCTATTTCTTTACATTGATCACTGAGGTAGAATTTCTTATGCCTGAATAAAGCATTTCTGAATGCCTGAAAATACACTATCAAGAGAGGCTAGGTCTAGGATCTGACATTCCCACACTGATAAATCCATCATTCAAAAAGGCACATGGACCCCAACTAGCACTGCAACATTACTTGCAATAACCAACAGAGAGACAGCAAATCTTCACCAATAGATTAAGCTTAAACAAGATGTGCTACATATATATGATAGACTATTAGCCATAAAAACCAAAACTGAAGTAAGGAAATTATGTCACTGGTAGCCACAGGGATAGATCTAGAAGGATCATAGCCTAAAGGACCTCAGCCAGACAAAGGAAGCCAATAACACAAGATATCCCTTCTAGGCAAAATAAAAAAGGTGAAACAAAAGAAAGAATTTACAACCCAAAAACAGACTCTAAGAATTCAAATTCAAACCAAGAGTTCAAGAAAAAAGTGAAGGGCCTGGGATGAATTAGGAGGTTGGGACTAATACAGACACAGAAATCTGTATCTGTAGTAGTAATCCACAAGGATTATCAGCTTCCTTCCTCCCTTCCACATACACACAGAAATCTCTATCTCTCACCTATACACAGAAATTTGCATCTTTAAGAGATGCTCCACACAGGCTCTTTTCTTCCTTCCTTCCTCATATACACAGAACACTGCATGTGAGAGAGAGAGCCCACAAGGACCAGATGCTCAGCACATTGCTCGACCTTCCTCAATAAACTCTGGCAAAAAAAAAAAACAAAACCAAAAAGACTAGATATATTCCACAGATACACCATACCTGAATCAGCCAACTGTAAAGTGACAAGTGTAGGGTGGCAGATTGACTCTACTCCTCCTTCATCGGCACGAAGTCAAAGGAAAGGAGAGAAGATCAATGCCAACTTATTGTTTCCAGCCTCCCTCATTTGGGCTTCTATGGCATCCCAGGAGCCTGAGTAGGCTTGAGTCCCAAGGCTGGACTGGGGTGGGGTCCAGACAGCCTGGCAGGGTGCCCGTCATTGAGCCCCTTTTTAGTTATTGTTATTTCTGAACCCGTTTGAAAATCAGGACCATCTGCTTGTCTCAGCTGGGACCAGAGTCCCGAGTGGGATCAAAGCCTGGAGGATCATGGAGGCAACAGTCACCTAGCCTGCACATCCCGTGCTGCTGGGGTTCCCAGCTCCAGCCTGTTTCCTGAGAGCCCAGCCTCCTAGCACCTACGTACCCTCAGCTGGGTGCTGTGGCCGTGGTTGGGATTAGTCTGGGGGTCGGGTGTGTGAAGCTTTAGGGGGAAGAAGCAGTGAGTCACAAGGCTGCAGGTATTTTGCTGCGACACATTCCACTCCAATTCACAGCCCAGGAAGCCTACTTTCCCTGAGGCTCTGGTTGTCTGGGGAACCAGAGGCGGGCAGGGGAAAGTGCTGCCGCCTTGTGGAGACTTCCTGTAATGACAACCACACCACCTGTTCAGTTCAGTTCAGTTCAGTCACTCAGTGTCCGACTCTGCGACCGCATGAATCGCAGCACGCCAGGCCTCCCTGTCCCGGAGTTTGCTCAAACCCATGTCCATGATCGGTGATGCCATCCATATCCAGCTCATCTCATCCCTCTTTCGTCCCCTTTTTCCTCCTGCCCTCAATCCCTCCAGCATCAGGGTCTTTTCCAGTGAGTCAGCTCTTCCCATGAGGTGGCCAAAGTATTGGAGTTTCAGCTTCAGCATCAGTCCTTCCAATGAACACCCAGGACTGATCTCCTTTAGGATGGACTGGTTGGATCTCCTTGCAGTCAAGGGACTCTCAAGAGTCTTCTCCAACACCACA
>NC_057391.1:8186166-8376166 GCF_019320065.1 Cervus canadensis | reverse complement strand
GGTGTGAAAGGGGGCTGGCCCTTCATAAAACGTCAACTTTGTCGGTGGGTGATGACACAGTGTGAAGCCTCACACAGGTCTTGTGCAGCGGCAGTGCTGCTCCAAGTAGTGATTCTAAATATGAATTAGAAATTAAGACATGGCTTTGTGACAGAGATGTGTTCTGTGCCAGGAAAAACGCCTATTTTACTTCTGGGGATTGCATCAAACAACTTAGTCACAGGAGCAAATTATAGGTAGATTGTGAATATAGGTCAGCCACTGTCAATTTAATCTTAGACCCTCTATCATATTTGATTTGAATCAGAAATTTCCCCAAGTTTTTTGGAAAGAAAGAAAAGAATTTGAAGTTTTGTGTAGCTTCATTTGCTAAAACCCTTAGATGTACCACCCAACAAGTTTGAATGCCTTGCTCATTTTAAACACTGAGGGAAAAAGTAAAACAGTTTAAAGAAAATTCAGAAATTACTGCCTGAATTCTTTTTAATATTTCTTCCTTAGAAAACAGTACCATTTAATTAATTTTTAAAAGAATATTGCACATCTGGAGAGAAGGTTATCAATTCATCAGTCTTTCAATAAATAGGTAGAAGGAATCATAACATACCTTTTTTTTTTAATTACTTGACCAGATTGTGTGTATTCTGAAACTCACCAATGTGCTCTTCAAGAGTATATTTTATAGATATGTGGCTCAATACTTATTTCAAATCTTTCAACCAAAGAAGTGCTATTATATATCAAGTGGCAGTGAAATGATCTGAGCAGGTGTCAGATTAAACATAAAAATTACGTATCATAGTTGTATGAAATTTCTTAGCTATCTCAGATCTCCAAGAAGAGTTTGGATAGAATAGTTAATATAGGTTAAAGTTCTTTACATTCTTTGCAGACTCCATATCTGTATGGATGGTGCTAGTTCTCTTATGCCCCTAGTAAAAAGCTTTGGAGGTTATCGTTTTCTTATGATAAGTTTTTTTGTGTGTTTGTTTTAACTATGAACATTCTGTTAGTAAACATGAAAGGAGTGACTTCCACATTCTGAACATTATGGTGTGAGCTACATCAAATTAAAACAGTGAGCCGTGGTTACAGTTTTGAACACATCTCACAGTCTTTTGGAAACAGACGATGAACAAGAGTACAATAGCACATGAACAGTGCTGCCATGGAGGTGTGTGTAAGGTGTCTTAGGTCGCTGACAGAGGAAATTACTAATGCTGCTCAGTCTTCAGGGAAGAATCCTTTTGTCTTGGATGGTTAATACTGAATGCCTTCCATAAAATAATTTAGTTGTGGAATTACCACCAAGAAGCAGTCTGTCATTGTACGTATATTTCTGTCAAACCAACACAGACTGAGTTGAGTTTCTTCTGAACAGTATTTGCTTATAGTTGCGGTGGTTTCACTTTTCTCGTGTGGACTTGATTGCATGAGCACCCACTGGTACACCTTCATTATTTATCCCAAGATTTATGTTGTTAACTTTTACATGAGTACTGTAAAAGGGTTAAGAATCCTGATTCGGAGACTCAGTATAGCCTTTTTAAAAATCTGACTTTTTATTGTACTTGTTTCAGAAAAAGATGGTGATAGAAAAAATTGTTAGCATTTTAAAGAGGTGCTCCAGAATTATCACTCTTGTAATACCTGCCCTGTCCTTCTCTAACCTAGCCCCACCCTCTTGTATTTTTCTTGGTTCCTTCATTTTCCTCCATGGAAACTTGGCTGCCTTGGGAATTGTCTCTCAAGTGTCTACTACTATAATCCCTTTCTGCTTGTATAGAACTCATACAGAATGTTTCTGTATGTATATTTTATGAGAAAAACTAACACATACTAACTAAAGAGTGTTAAGAAGTAGTCTTAGATAATATTCAGAACATTAAATTGGAGCCTTTGGAAAACAGTTCATCTTTTATTTTTTTCACTGGTTCTCAGCACCTATCTGTTAACCAAATGGATGAATCTCATTAAAAATATAGAAAGAATATTAGGGGAGGTGAATTTCTTATAAACCAGACCTCCAAATGATTCTGACAAGTAACTGTTGGGTTTGAAAGCCACTCAAATTTATTAATAACTATGCTAGTTGGATCTTAAGTCCAATGGGAAAATACCATAGGGAAAGCAGAATTTTTTGATTCCTCTCAGATCACAGATCAGCCATTGAAAGATGAATGCAAATAAATATACCATAGACTCCACAGATGGGTTTTATAACACAAGAATTTAGAACAGTAGTTTCCAAATAGATATCATAATTGCTTTATTAGTTTCCTATTGCTGCTACATTACCACCAATTTAGTGGTGTATAACAATGCAAATTTATTATCTTATAATTCTGGAGGTCAAAGTCCAAAATGGGTCTCACCAAGCCAAAATTAAGGTGTTAGCACAGCTGTGTTTTCTTCTGGAAGTTCTAAAGAAAAATTATTTTCCTTGCCTTTCCAGCTTCTAGAGGCTGCCCACATTCCTTGGCTCATAGCCTCCTATATCTTCAGAGCCATCAATGACTGAGTTGTCTTTACACCACATCCCTATGACACTGACTTCCTGCCTCCTGGTTTCCCTTACGGGATCCATATGGTTATGGTAGCCCACGTAGACAACCCAGGAAAATCTCATCTCAAAATCAGCTGTTTAGTCATCTTAATTCTCCCCTGCCATGCATCATTACATATTTATAGATTGTGTGGGGGAGACTCAGATCCTTTTGGGAATCCATTATCTGTGTATCACCTCATGTATAGCACCTTTGGGGAGAAGAAGATGACTCAGATATTCATTCCTCATCTTTCAAGTGGAAGAGTGGAAGGGTAAGGCCATGGCATCAAGGTGGGCTTTCTGATGCAGAGCCAGAGCCTGACACCACAGATAAGCATGTACTCCAGGATCTTGATGTTGATGGTGATCACTCGCTATTCCTAAAATTCAAATGGAGCCCTCCTGTGGGGATTATGGCCAGCTACCTAACCAAGCAATTCTTATTTGTGGCGGTTTTACTTAATTCTGGTCAGTTAGTTCAGTCACTCAGTCGTGTCCAACTCCTTGCAACCCCATGGACTGCAGCACACCAGGCCTCCCTGTCCATCGCCAATTCCTGGAGTTTACTCAAACTCATGTCCATTGAGCCAGTGATGCCATCTAACCATCTCATCCTCTGTCGTCCCATTCTTCTGCTGCCTTCAGTCTCTCCCAGCATCAGGGTCTTTTTTAATGAGTCAGTTTTTTCTTCGCATCAGGTGGCCAAAGTATTGCAGTTTCAGCTTCAGCATCAGTCCTTCCAATGAATATTCAGGACTGATTTCCTTTAGGATGGACTGGTTGGATCTCCTTGCGGTCCAAGGGACTCTTCAAGAGTCTTCTCCAACACCACAATTCAAAAGCATCAATTCTTCAGCGCTCAGCTTTCTTTATAGTCCAACTCTCAGATCCATACATGACCACTGGAAAAGCCATAACCTTGACTAGACGGACCTTTGTTGGCAAAGTAATGTCTCTGCTTTTTAATATGCTGTTTAGTTGGTCATAACTTTTCTTCCAAGGAGCAAGCGTCTTTTAATTTCATGGCTGCAGTCACCCAGGAGCACTCAAATTAAGAGAAATTTGAAATTTTTCAAATCAGTCCTATCAAATTAAATTTTATACATCTATATTTTCCTGTTGCTGTCTTTTTGATGCTTTTTTAAGTCAGAATTTTTATTTCAAAGTTTTCACCAATTTCCATTTATTAGAATCTATTATATTAGCATTTCTCAGTGAAACATTGATTTATCTCAATAGGTAATGGAAGTATGTCTCAAAACATGCCTTTTTATGCAGAAATTTTAAGACTTTTAAAACGTAAGTATTATCACATAATTATAGGCACAAATAATTGTGCTATTAAGGCAACAGAGAATTCTAAAGTTATACTTTTTTAAATCATGCAAGGAAATTATTGTCTAGATAGCACTTTTCTGCTTATATGGTTCATAAGAATAAACTTAAGTAATCTTATTAAAGTTATAAAGTTAAATAATAATATGAAAATTAAATTACAAAGAATGTCAAAACGGAATGTGACTCACATCATTTATGGACTGGATTTGGTCAGGAGCAGTTGAATAGAGCAGTTGGAACTTTAGCTAAACATTGTATTATGGTTAAAATTTGATATTTAATCAAATCATATGATTTATTAGAGTAAATCATAAGTAAAAATGATTTGAGCAGATCATAGAACTAACAAGTGAGTTCTTTGTGCAAGACTGGCAAAAAATAGGGATACACTGAAATTTAGAACTAAAGTGCAGTGTGTTTGGAGGACTCTGCTTAGGTTTTTTTTAAAGGTTTATTTTTTTCATCAAAGTGTTGTAGGAATTTCTGTTTTTAAAATGAAAGGACACTTATGAAAAAAACACAGCATAAGAAATTAAAAGTTTTTTCCTATTTTATGATGATACCCCTGGGGTTAGTACTTTCTCTTTTTGGTATGTTAGGTGAAAGATAATAAAAGCTAACCTATCTCAAAGCTTACTGTGCTTTGAACCGAATAGTTGAGTTAGATTTTCCTCTCCCTGAGAGCTGAATAAGGAAAGGAACTCTTAGGCGTCCACTACTGTCTCCTAGTGAAGTAGAGTCTGAAATTAGAGGGGTAGTGGGGAGAAATAATTTAATAACATAGCAGAATAGGAGTTAGATTTTGCTGTAAGTTGGGTGGGAGAATTAAGTAGCAGTGGGCAGCAGGATAACATTGTCGTGACTTAGTTATGACTCCTCCCTGTTTGCATGGTCTCCTCTTTAGGACACGCTTAGAGACAGCAAGCGGTAGGTACCATAGCGCAGTGAAAAGGTGGGTGGCCAGTGTAGAGCCGCACTCAGAGCACAGTGCTCTCTGCCGCGCTCTCAGAGGTGGATTTACTCCTCAACATCAAGGTCTTTTAAAGCAGCGCATCATCCTCCATCCAGCAAGCGTCTGCCATAGCCAATAATATGTCGGCCTGTCCATTTTCCGTTTGTAGTACAAAATAAATGAAAGCCAAGGACATTACAATTGGGAGGGAAGGAGAACTATTATTTAAAAGGCTTTTAAATGATGTCACTATATATTCTTTTAACAACATCCTCTAAAAGCCTTTGAAAAAATAGTCCCTGCCCCCTCAGTTGTTAACAAAGACCAGGCTAGGGCCTGCTCTTTAAAAGGCTGTTAAATGGTGACACTATATTTTTTAATATCAACATCATTTAGAAACCTTTTAGAGAACAGTCCTCGTCACCCACAACTAACAGAAAAAAAAAAAAAAGGACATGGGGGAAGGGATTACTTTTTTAAAGGCCTTTGGATGGTACTATCAATAAATACAGCAATATTGTTTTAAAAGCCCTTTTCCAATGGTGATTCAGTTTTTTGATATGTACTTTTAACCTCAAGACCCTATGTTATCAGACAGATTGATGTTTTAACGTTGACTGAAAACTCAATTTACTAACAATCCCAGTAATGCCTTTTATTGAACAGTTTAAAAATCAATTTCACATATACAATCTCACATTATCCTCAGAACAACTCGGCAAAGTAGACAGGATATGTATAATTAGCCCCATTTTACAGAAGAGAAAAGCAGAAACCAAGTGAGGTGGTGATTTGGCTAAGTTTTCACTACTAACATATGGCTGAGTTGGAGCCGTAACCCCAGTCCTAACAGTTTGATCTAGTGCCCCATCCAGTGCCTCTGGTCACCTTCGCTACTCTTTTTTTAAGTGATATTCTCCATTGCTCTTTTCAATATGTACACTGAGAGTTAATTCTTCATAGCTAGCATAAAAGTGGAATTCTATAATTTCAGTACCGAAGGTAGATGGTAGGAGTCTTATTAATATCGTACTCAGATGAAGTAAAGAGGTATAAATATCTCAAAGCATAGTAGTCTTCCTATGATGTTAGGGCATTCAGACTTATCTGAGATTGTGCATTGCATCATAAATTTTGTGTGCTTATGAAGTTATCACTTGAAGTTCATTTTCAGGTATCTAGTTTATTATATAACTGATAATTTAAAAGTCTATAATCTCCTTTTATTGATTTGCTTCTGAAAGTTATTCTGCTGACTAAGGATACTGATTCATAATTAAGACCATCAGATTCTCTCAGTTATCTTCAGTCTTTGAAAGAAATCATAAATGCTGGTTGCTCTCACTTCCTCTAGTTCTCTGAAGAAGAGGAAGAAGTTTCCCCACTAGCTTTCAGGAATGACCTTTATTTCCCTTTATCACAAGGAATGCTTTCTGTTTATTGAAAAAGGTAAAGAATCGTAGATTATTTATTGCTTAACAGAAAGGACAGTTAAAAGTAGTAAATTCTGATCTTTGTTCTGCCAGTGTTTTTTTCCTTTTGCTAATAAACGTTGTCTTTAATGATAACTAAAGACGAGTACTTTCAGCTCCAAAACACTTTCCTATGTAGTATCTCACTGAATCCTTATAAAACAGTCCTACAAATTAAGTAGTGTTACCCTTTATTTTCTTCCCCGATGGCTCAGTGGGTAAAGAATCCATCTGCAGTGCAGGAGACACAGGGGACGCAGGTTTGATCCCTGGGTGGGGAAGATCCCCTGGAGGAGGAATTGGCAGCCACCTCCAGTGTTCTTGCTCCATGGACAGAGGAGCCTGGTGGGCTCCATGGACAGAGGAGCCTGGTGGGCTACACAGAGTCGGACATGACTGAGCACGTGGCACATAGCACCCTTTATTTTACAAATTCTGGCTCAAAGAAGTTAAGAGTTTTCTTCTCATCAGTAACTTTAAGTTCTTCTAACCTAAAATTTAGTGTTGTCTTTCTTACCACTGCCAGCAGTGGCTCTACCTGACAAGAAGGGAACCATAGCCTTTCTTGCTTCTGAAGGGAAAGGTTTCGTATGCCAAGCATAGGGGTAGCCTGAGAAGACTTGAACTGGTACAGATGCAGGCAGAGTCCCCGGTCCTCGGATTTGAGCCACAAAAATTTATACTCAGTTGACTTTACTGAAAGTAAAGGTGGATCATCAGAGGCTTTGCTGCTATAGACATGTACTCCAGAGACTCTAAGGGTCCTGTGTCATGACCCACGGTCTCTCTCATCAGAGGCTTTGCTGTCACAGACGCGGACTCCAGAGGCTCTTAAGTTTCCTGTGTTGTAACCCACGGTCTTGTCCCCATCCCTACCTCCTCACTGGAGAATATAAAACATGGGCTTGGCAAAAAAAGTTTGTTCGGGTTTTTCTATAACATCTTGCAGGAAAACCTGGACAAACTTTTGGCTAACCCAGTATCTGTACAGGAAAAAGTATGTGTGTGTGTGACAAGAGAGAGCTAGCTACCTAGTTCTTTGCTCTCAGAGAACCCATTTCCCCAAACTTGCCCTACATCAGGAATTCCTCAGCACCTTATAGTTTGTCCGGTTGGCATCTCTGATGTAAAAAGGATCCTTTTCTTCTTTGTTAGATTCGAGGAAAGTGTGCCTGCAGAGACCTGCTACTTAAAATGAACAGAGCAGTAATAAAAGTGCCTTTCCAGCTTGTCCATCCACTAAGGCATCCTTCTTTTCCTTCCTTGCGGACTTCATCTAGATGACATCCCCATCCCTCTGTCTCCTAAGTTACCGTTCATTTCAGTGCAAGCATCATGGCCAGTTTTTAGATGCCGTTGGCCCCATTTGTGAAATTAATATGTGGAACAGCCACCACTCCCCTCACATACCTTAATAAAGTACTATTATAAAGCCTGGCTTTCCCCCTTAGGGTTTCCCTTTGGCTCTTGCTGTCCTATATATAGTAGATACTGTCAGCATGACCTCACTCAGAATTCTCTAGAATTCTTTGACAAAATCATTATTAACAGCAAGATGGCTTGTGTGAAGCTCCCAGATGTTGCATTGGGCCATTCCCTTTCCATCCTTATGTTCCTTCCTCTCCTGAGGCCCATTCCATCATCTTACACCCTCTTCCTTCCCTTGTTATTCTCGTCTTGGGATCTATTCATCACTTGCCTCCATTCAGTAAAGATCTTGGTGTCTTTCACGTAATCTCTCCAGCCCCACATCTCCCAGGAAGGTCTCACTGTGTATACTATCAACCTGTGACATATGTAACCTCACAGACTCTTTGATCTGTTCCATTCCAAATTTTGACCTGTACAGAATTTCAACCAGATACTCTCTTATTTCAACTCTGAAGTTATGTCTTACTCTCATACTTGTGCCTGTTACGTTAACACCTTCAGTCCCTTCACTCCTCCCATATTTAGCCTAGATTTACAACAACCCTGAAAGATAGATGGTAGCTTCCCCATTTCACAGATGTGAAAATTGAGGTCTCTAGAGTATGAGTAACTTTTTAAATGTCATAGGCTTAGTAAGTTGCAGAGCCAGAGGTTCAACTCCTCTATCTGGCTTCAAAGCTTAACACTTTCTACCCACTTCCTCACTGAGCATAGAAGGGAGGTACAGTCTACAACAGTCCATGGTACAGGTTGCAGTGGGAAGAGTCAAGAGATAGGGAGGCCAGTTTGAATGGGCAAGCAGAAATAAGAGGTGAGCAAAGATTGGGAGGTACAGCAAATCATTAATTATGATTAAAGATTTCCATACTGTTTGAAATTGTTTTCAATAAACTGCACTTCTTTTGCAATTTTAAATTTTAAAAATGTTTTAATGTTTTAAGTGTCACTGATGACTTGAACTAAGCTGGTGGTAGACAGCAGAAAAGAAGATATTGAATACAAGAGACATCAGACTTCTCAAGTAATTATTGAAGGGAAATAAGGATGTCAAACACGATGCCATAGTTCAGTTCTGAGCTTGGTTCAAAAGGAAGAGGGCCTACCATTTTCTTTTTTCATATGATGTCATTGATATTATCAGAAAGCAGGTGAACTACTAAGATCATATGATTATCATATCTGTCAGATAACCACACATAATTGTTCTGTTCTTGTGTAAAATGCTCTGGTTCTGACGAAATTTATTGTCGCCCATCATTGGGAGGTTTATGCTAAACAGTTTGGAAACCAGATTATTTTGTTTTTATTAGCACCCTACAGTCAGTCCATGAGGTCGCAAAGAGTCGGACACGACTGAGCGACTTCACTTTCATTTCACTTTAAGCCAGAAGTCAGAAAGGAAATATGAAAAAGAAAAAAAACAGTCGAATAGTATAACATATCTCTGTCCATTTTTCTGGAACTATTTCTCTTTGAAAGTGGTATATATAATATATAAAACTTTATAAAAGTTTATATACATCATTCTGGATTTCAGATTTATTAAAAAGTAGAATATTGACAGTGAGGCTTATAGGTTTTCCTTTGGGGAGAGGAAAGAATAGGATATTATTATAAACTGATTTTACTTTCCTCTCAACAGCTGTGGAAACAGAATACATCCTATATGGGAGTCAGCAAACATTTTGTAAAGGGCCAGAGAGTAAATATTCTCAACTTCACAGACCACAGCCATTCAACTCTGCCACTGTGGCAAAGCAGCCAGAGACAATATAGAAATGAATGAATGTGGCCGTGTGCCAGTAAAACTTTGTGGACATTGAATTTTAATTTCTTATCATTTTAGTGTCACAAATGTTATTTCTTTTTATTTTTTCAAACATTTAAAAACATAGAAGCCATTCTTAGCTCACAGGCTACACAAAAGCAGTGGACTAGTTTTGATTGACAGGCCAAGTTTGCTAGATCCTACTTAACACCATGCATGAAGTAAGGTTCTCACTAAATGTTTGTTGATAATGTACTCAGCTCTTTCTGCAAATACACTTTTATTTGTTATGAAAATAAGAGGTGAATATACTGATGACTAAAATAAGAGTAATTAGTGCAATCATTGATACTTTCTAGAGTACCTTAATTTACATATACAAGGAAGAAGTTACCTTTAGAATTATAAACCATTTATTTAAAGTCATATTTGATGGAAAAATATATATTTACTTGAGTCTTATGTATACAGTTCTAGCTAACAGTTAAGCAACTTTGCCCTTTGCTTTTTTTTTTTTTAATTGAAGGATAATGGCTTTTATAGAATTTTGTTGGTTTCTGCCAGACATCAACATGAATCAGCCATAGGTATACTGCCGTTTGCTTTTTTAAATCCTGTACTAGATGCTAGGGGGCTTCCCTGGTGGCTTATGGTAAAGAGTTCACCTGTCAGTGAAGAAGACACCATTTCGATCCCTGGTTCAGGAAGATCCCCTGGAGAAGGAAATGAGAACCCACTCTAGTATTTTTACCTGGAAAATCCCATGGACGGAGGAGCCTGGCAGGCTTTAGTCCATGGGGTTGCAAAAGGGTCAAACCCAAATTAGCAGCTAAACAGCAACTAGGTACTGGTGTGTGAGTGTGTGTGTATTCTCAGTTATGTGGGGGTCTTTGTGACTCCCTGGACTATTTAGCCTGCTAAGCCCCTCTGTCCATGGAATTTTCCAGGCGAGAATATTGGAATGGGTTGCCATTTCCTTCAGGGAATCCTCCCGACCCAGGGATCGAACCCTTGCATCTCTTGTATCGGCAGACAGATTCTTAACAACTGTGCCACCTGGACGCAATACTAAATATTAAAATGGGCTCACTTTCTATAGTTTACTGGGCAAATAAAGCAATACTCTAGCTTTCTGCATTACGGTTCTTACCAGTTGAGATTTACACTGGTTTAAAAAGTGCTAATTTTAAAGATGAAACTGCATCTCTACAACTATTTTCTGGTTATTTTTTAATAAATCATATACCTAAATATATACTGCTGTAAAATAAACCAAACAAAATTAGATACAAAGAAAGTATTTTATGTACTATAGACCTTTATATTTTTGAAGTCCAAAAACAGAGTAGATCGATAATATTTAAAAATGATTAAGTGTCTGAATGTGGATTAAAGCAAAAGACTAGAAGACATTGTTTTCATAAAGCTTTATGTGGAAGTGTCGTCTCTGAAATAGTAATGCAGATGTTGAACAAGGTTTATTCTTAGGCACTTACTTGATACTCCCTGTTTTATTTTCAATTCTCATTTAAATTTTATAATTCAATCATTTTGAAAGAAGTTTTACAACTTTAATCTTAATAATCTCAAAAAAAAAAGCAGACATGCTATGTCATAAAATAACTATTAGTGACTAGTTTGTGTCCTATAAATCTAACTTGAGTTGATAATATGGTCCATTACCAGCTAACTGCACAGAGTATTTTTCATTTTACACTCTTCAGTTACTTTTTAGTGAAGTGTTAAAAAATATGAAGCTTTTCTCCTCTCTAAAATTGCACGCTGTCTGTCTGTTATTAGGGAGATAACAGCTCTTATAAATGTTTCAGCAAGTGCTAAGTAGACAGTTATGTGCGCTCTCATTCCACGCTTATTTGCTTACTGTAATAAACTGATAAAATATGTGTGGTTTGTCTCTGTGTGTCTACAGGCATCATGAGTCACATAGATTTCCTTTAGAAATAATGTTGTGTCTGCAGAATTGATTGGTTATTTTCATAAACCATCTAAAGGTACACAAATGACTTTTATTATTTAAACATATGCTGTGTAAAGATTTGTGAGGATTATCTCACTGTTACTTGATGCTTTTTGTTCTGTTAACTCTAGAAGGGGGCTTTATATTTTAGAGTTATTACAGTTACTGAGCTAATTACCTTCTCAGGAATCATAGTGAGGATAACACATATCATTTGCTTATAGTACAGCTAAATTTTTAATTCTTTGAACATTTGCAATTAAATAATTAAATCAAAACTTTAAAAATACTGTCTTTAATACTATCCTCTTTATACAAGTTTCAATATTTAATGGAAAATAATGCTTTTACATGAACTGGATACTTTAAGAATTAGTGTTTGTATCATAGAAATCCTTCTAATTATTAAATTGTTCTTTGTGTGTGCCTTTAAGAAATACGGTATTTTTCATTTGTGCGTAATTATATGCACTAGGAAATTTTTAGTCAAGTCATATTCTAAAACCGACAAATATTAATATTGATAATCTTCACTTATCAACACAGTAAGCTCCCTTTTGAAAGACCGTTAATATTTTTAGGAACAGTGTTATAGTTAAGCACTCAGCATTTGTTAAGTATAATTATGACCAATACTAGTAGTATATTATCTGTAGATCTCTGTAGACATTTAAAGTAGAAAAATTATACTTTGAGTTCTACAAATGGGTACAGTTGTGTTTTATAAGTTGAACATAAAATCAATGAATAAATGGAGAGACAGATAATAAACATTGCAAATAAGCAAATTATGTGATTATGTGTATTGTATCTGAGAAGGTATTAAGTGACTATGAAAAAAGAAGAAAGGGGAATCAGAAGGAAGAGATGCTAATGGGTTAAACCTCATTAAGAAGGAAACATTTGAGCAAAGGTGTGTCAGCATTGAGCCATATGAGTATTTGGAGATAGTGCATTTTAGGAGGAGGGACCCAGTGCCAAGGCCCTGGGTGGGAGGCTTACTGGTGTGTGCAAGGAGTGGGAAGGGTGTCGGGGTGGCTGGAGTGAAGGGAGTTGTGGGTTCAAAAGTAACAGGAAATGAGGTCAAAGAAACACAATGGGGCCAGGCCATACGGGGCCTTAGCGGCCTTTATAAAAGTTTTTAGGTCTCATTTTCAATGAAATTGGGAGCCACTGAAGGGTTTTGAACAGAGAGGTGACATGATGTAACTTTATTTTAACTGATTCTTGCTGGCTTCTGTTTTCAGTATGTGCTCTGTAGGATGCAAGAATAGGAGCACGGAGACCAACTAGAAGGCTATAGGAGTAATCCAGATGTGAGGTTGTGGTCTCTCACCTTTCTCCCCAAGATACCCATGGGAGACATAGAAGTCAGAGAACAAAGACAGGCAAACCGGTCCTTTATTAGCCGGGGTTTTGCTCTGTAACCTCAGCATAGAACTTCAGTGAGTAGTATGGGCACATCAAGAATTCCTCTTCCCTGAAGAGAGTAGCCTTGAACCAAAGCAGGCTTTTAGATTGAACCGTAAGAATTGCTAATTCCACTCTTTTTTTTTCTCTTTATTTTTTGAGGTATAGTTGATGTACAAAATTATTTAAGTTTCAGATGAACAATATAGTGAATCAGTTTTTAAAGGTTATACTCCATTTATAGCAGTTATAAAATGTTGGCTGTATTCCCTGTGTTGTATGATATACCCTTGGAGCTTATTTAATTCATACATATTAGTCTGTACCTCTTAACCTCCTACTCCCATCTTTCCCCTCTCCTTTCCCTCTCATCATTGGTTACCACTAGTTGTTCTTTATACCTGTGAGTCTACTTTGTTTTTGTTATAGTCACTAGTATGTTTTCTTTTTTAGATTCTACATATAGTATTCGTCTTTTTTTGTTTATTTCACTTAACATAAAACCCTCCAAGTCCATCCATGTTGTTGCAGATGACAAAATTTTTATTCTTTTTTATGGCTGAGTGGTATTCCACTGTGTGTGTGTGTGTGTGTGTGTGTGTGTGTGTGTGTGTGTATGTGTATACACACACCACATCTTCTCCATCCATTCATCTATTGATAGACATTTTGGTTACCTCCAGATCTTGGCTATTGTAAATATGTTGTTAAGAACATTGAAGTGCATGTAGTTTTTCAAATTAGTGTTTTCTTTTTTTTTTTGGATATATATCTAGGAGTGGAATGTCATATGGTAGTTCTATTTTTAGTTTTTTGAGAAACTTCTTATTATTTTCCACCAATTTACATTGGTGGAACACAACAATTGTTGGTGAGGATGTGGAGAAAGGGGAACCTGTCTACACTGTTGGTAGGAATGTAAATTGGTGAAAAATAATATGGAGGTTTCTCAAAAAGCTAAAAATAGAACTGCTATGTTATGTTCCACTCCTGGGTACATATCCAAAAAAATAAAACACTAATTTGAAAAACTACATGCACTTCGGTGTTCATAGCAACATACTTAAAATAGTCAAGGTCTGGAAGCACCCAAAATGTCCATCAGTAGATGAATGGATAGAGAAGATGTGTGTATTCTGATAGTTGTGAAGTGATATCTCATTGTGGTTTTAATTAGCATTTCTCTTATAATTAAAGATGTTGAGTATCTTTTCATGTTCCAGCTGGCCATCGGCATGTTGTCTTTGAAGAAATGTTTATTCAGATCTTCTGCCCATTTTTTAATTGGGTGGTTTGTTTTTTTTGATGTTGAATTGTATGAGTTGTTTCTGTATTTTGGTTATTAACTCCTTATCAGTCATGTCATTCACAAATATTGTCTCCTGTCCAGTAGATTATCTTTTCGTTTTGTCAAAGGTTCCTTTGCTGTGCAAAAGCTCTTAAGTTTAACTTAGTCCCATTTGTTTGTTTTTGCTTTTATTTCTTTTGCTCTAATTCAACTCTTTGATCTATAGAATTGTTAGGTTCATATGGTTGAACCGAATCAGATGCCATGCATGAGTTTCACCATAACATCTGTCCCAGGGCTTTAGGGGAAAGAATGAGAAAGTACATTCTCCCATTATGATTTTATTCCCCAGTCCCCAGTTAGCATCCTGAACTCTGACTAATCCTGATTAGTAGTTGAGTTGGGGGAGTTAAATGACAGAAACGGAATTTGAACTGGCTTAAACTAAAGAAAAGGGGCAGGGGGTTCCACTTCCTAGATTATTTTACAGAAAGCCACACTTCAGAAATGGTAGGAACATGTCATCTCTAAGAACCATCCAGACCAGAGATACCAGCAGGACTCCCTGTCTCTCAGCTGTGCTTTGCTTTATTTCTTGCTGAGCAATACAGCAGGAAGTGTGGCCACAGACATTAGAGTTTTAAATCTCAGACTTTTAGCTACTTGAGAGAGATTGACTCTACTTCCCAAGTGCCAAGTCCAGAAGTCCTAGAAAAGGCACTCATTGGGCCAGGTGTCCATTCCTGAACCTTTCCTTAATGTGGTCAGATCGTGAGTTGGTGTGAGAACATGCCAGCTGCATCAGGAACTGAATGGCAGCGTTCTTAGAAGATGGTCGGATGTGTTAGGCAGTCCCGGACATAACCTCTATAGGTAGAGCGCTGGGGAGAAAGCGCCTTTGAAAGACTAGCCTTCAGTCTTCAACCAGAGAAAAGCAATCCTGAAACATTGAATCCTGATTCCTCAATGTCTGTCCTAAAACTTATATGATACTTTGTTGTCAGCCATCAGAAGACATCATAAGACATCAGAAACCCATAGAAATAATTGTCCAGGTTACAAAATCAACTTTTACAAAGGAAAGTGAAAAGAAAAAAGTAGCTTCTCCTATATAAGGACTTCCCTGGTGGCTCAGAGGGTAAAGCGTCTGCCTTCAATGCAGGAGACCTGGGTTCGATCCCTGGGTGGGGAAGATCCCCTGGAGAAGGAAATGGCAACCCACTCTAGTATTCTTGCCTGGAAAACCCCATGGATGGAGAAGCCTGGTGGGCTACAGTTCATGGAGTCACAAAGAGTCGGACACGACTGAGTGACTTCACTTCACTTTTCTCCTATATAAAATAGGCTTCTCAGTAGCAAAGCTTGCTAGCCCAGGCAGTACCATTGTGAACATTCTGTAAAGTGTAAGCTAGATTTTTAGCTCATATCCCCGTCTCAGGCAGTTACAGCTGTCCAGCTGTACATGATAGTCCTACTCAGTGTTAATTTAGCTCTTTGGGGTAAGTGGATCTGGGAATTGTTGAGTGACCAAAAAATAAGGAAATGAATAGGTATCAAAGAACTGTGAAGGGTATGAGATGTTGCCTCACTTGCAGGTTAACAAATGAGCCTGAGACAGTTTCATGGCTACTGACAGAAGACACAGACTCCTGTGTCAAAGGCAAAGTACAGTTTATTACTCACAGCAGTAGCAATAGCCAGGGGAATATCGTTATTACCACTTCCCCAGTTTTCACAGGGTGACAGGATGAATGCTAGATATGAGTGCACCTGCAGTGTGTTGCTTTAGAGAAGGAGATTTTTAGCATAAAAGATCCAAGCCTTTTATAAGGGTCTTTTGGTAAACCTGTTCAACCTTTGTGCCAGAGTGGAGGCACTGAACCTGTTTCCAAAGACTGTTTGCTATACATCCTGGAAAAGATTTTCAGGAGCAAAGCTGTTTATTAATGCCTTTCCTTAGAAGCTGTGCAGAACTGTGAGAGAATATGGAGAACTATTCCTCAACAACTGGAGAAGGAAGGATGTAACATTGTGCCCTTAGGTCAGGGGTCAGCCAACTTTTTCTGTAATGGGTCCAGATAGTAAATATGTTAGGTATTGGAAGTACTCAGCTCTTCCACCATAGAGCAGAAGAGCAACCATCCACAGTATGTCAAAGAATGCAAATGGCTGTGCTCCAATAAAACTTTATGAAACAGGCAGCAGGTCATATTTGGCTTGTGGGCCAAAGATGGTCTGTTTTGTTCAGACTTTTCAAGTATCCTTAAACTTAAATCCTCATTTTCACAGCCCCAGCCTAGGTCATTCTCTAATTAATTTACCTTTTACTATTGTTTTAGCAGTTAGTAAAATAATCATTATTTATCAATTGTGAAGTCAGAAAAGCCATCTTAGAATATAAGCACCGACAGATCATATGTGTACTTCTGGAGTATAGGTAACTAATCTGATATACAAAATGTTGAACTAAAGTCTTATTTTCTTGTCAGGATTAATTGTATTACATGTGGAAATTGGCAAAGGATTTATGGAACCTACTGGTTTTATTGAACAAAATATCATCTATGTAGTTAAGATATTAGAGGAGATTCACTAATTGTGACTTGTATGAACTTAAAAAATAGGTTAGAAAAAATAGTCATTCTCATTTAGCCTGTCTCTGTAGTTAAAAAAAAGCTATATTATTACCCTCTAAATGCCATTTAGGAGCTATTTACTGTGCAAGAAAACAGGAGGCTTCTTTGCATTATTGTAGATAAACTTGGAGGGTTGTTAGGGAGGACCTTTTTAGATGCTAACTTCATTAATTAAAGAGTGCTTCTTGAATTTGGCTAAGTGTAGAAAGAATGAGTGAAGACGGTTACACTATTTTTCTTCCATTGCTGCACACTGCTTTAGCATCATTTTAACTATCATAATAAAGGTGCAGAATTTTGAGACAAAGTAGAATATATATATATATATATATTTGGATCATGTGTCCCAGAACTAGATTAAGAGAATTCAATAAACCATCTAAGACACTTTGATAGCTCTTAAATGACATAAGGCATGCCTTCAGAGAACCTTATATGATGTCTAGAGTGCTAATTCCTGGCTGCATGTAACTCCAGATTCCTGCTTCTTTTCTGCTTTTCTATGTAACTCTTGGATTTTTGTTGATGCATTTTAAATGATTAGTATTATTATTAAGCTTTTTATATATCAGATGTCAGCGACATAGTGAACCTGTTGAACAGGTTAAATTATAATAGGAAACCTGGTTTGGGAGAGTGCACTTGTTAGGAACAAATCTTGACTGCTGCTGCTGCTAAGTCGCTTCAGTCGTGTCTGACTCTGTGCGACCCCATAGACGGCAGCCCACCAGGCTCCCCCGTCCCTGGGATTCTCCAGGCAAGTGTACTGGAGTGGGTTTCCATTTCCTTCTCCAAGGCAGTAAAGTGAAAAGTAAAAGTGAAGTCCCTCAGTCGTGTCCGACTCCCAGTGACCCCATGGACTGCAGCCTACAAGGCTCCTCCGTCCGTGGGATTTTCCAGACAAGAGTACTGGAGTGGGGTGCCATCACCTTCTCTGGTTTAATTACAAATTGTTTTTTTTTTAAAGCCTTCCTATGTCAAGTCGCATGCAATACTTTGAATGGAAAGATAGCCTCCTTATGATTTTAGAATAGACTTTTTTTTTTTTACTTTAATATGCTGCCTTTGATTCCAGTCACAATTGAATTTAGCTCAGAGTCTAAAGTTCAGTGGAAACAGAAACAGGTGATTAGCCAAGAAAATATTGGCAGGGGGCGGGGTGGGTAAAGGAATAAGGGACACTTTATTTTGTCGAACAACTGAATCATATTGTGGGACTTTAAGAAATAAAACTGTGTGGTACTGATTTAGCAGTTCTATCAAGGTTCAGAAATGTCTCCAACTAAATAATTAGAATGTTTGCATTTACAGATCATTGAGGAAAAGCTAGTCATTGAATCATGTACAGATGTTAAGTATTTGGAGGAAAATGATTAAATATAGAGTAAATATACCTAAATTAGTTCCTCATAAATTGAAAAATTGGAACCATAAGAGCTCTGGAAGAAAATGTAAATGAATAGTTACCTGATCTTGAGGCAGGGAAGATCTTTTAATCATTAAAGCAAAGGAAGAACCACTTAAAAAATCTTTAGTTTACAGAGAAAGAAATTCAAGATGAAAAAAGTTAAAGGAGTCAAGATTGGAAATGAAAGTATAAGTATCTGCCTATAATGAAAGATATTATAATCTGCCTATAATGAAGTTATAGGCAGATATAAGTTCTGTCTCCCTTATATCTTATAGTTTGAAAGCCCAAGGAAATCAAAAGACAAATTACTAAAAATAAAAATAAAATTGGCAAAATGTCCAAAATATATTATACCTAGGAAGAAAATAAAGTTTATAAACTCCAAAAAAATATATATTTATGTAACTGTAATTATTCTCTTCTTTTTTAGATGTAGATTGTCAAAATATTTTCATATATGCCTGGAAATTACAGAAGAATTTTTATAATTTCTGACTTCATATCTATCTATGTGATACCCTACTATTGTGTCTTATTGTGATTTATTTAATACTTTAGGGGAAATGGGAGTTAAATGTTATGAATTTTTACATATTTTTTAAGAATTAGTAACTATAATCACTAATTCACTTCTTTTTTTCTTTTTCCAATGTGCAATAGGTCAGTACTCCTGTCTTTGTACCAGGGAAAACTCATGTGCTGCTTCATCGAATGAGTGGGAAAGGACTAGCTGCCCATTACTTCTTTCCAAGACAGCCTTGCATTTTTGGTGATAAGATGGTCTCTGTGCAAATAACACTGAATAATACCACTGATCAGAAGATAGAAAATATCCATGTAGGGGAAAAAAAGCTTCCTATGGGCATGCAAATGCATGTTTTTAATCCAATAGGTAAATATTAATTCTCATTTATTGCTTTAACTATATTTATAATTAAATGTGTTTATTTTTAAAATAAAGTAGAATACATACTATTTTACTGATTTTTAGCAAACTCGGTTTATATTGGGTTGGCCAAAAAGTTCGCTTGCGTTTTTCATTGCCATGGTATGGTAGAACCTGAATGAACTTTTTGGCCAGCCCAACATTAGTTTTTCCTTTTTAAACCAAATTTGTTGTGTAAGATAAATACATTTTTTTGCCCATAGCAAATCAGATGCCAGCAATGGTGATAACCAGTACTGATGAAAGAATGGTTCTGGAGAATCAAAATTGCTTCCCATTTTTCCTACCTGCATCACCTACCCCCACCTGTTTTCCTGGTCAGCGTCCTTCCCTGAATGATTTTACTTTGCCTTTTGGTTATAGTACCTCCTGCATCTTTTCTTCCCCATTTTCCTTCACATTCTGTAGGTTGAAATGTGAGGGGAGCAAAGACTGAGAAGGGTGTATACCAATTCTGTTTGTCTTCCTCTTTCTGAAGGCAGAAAGCCCACAGTATGTTTCTGAAGGCAGAAAAGCCTACTGGTATTTTCACACATCATGCGTTTTAATCTGTTGCCACCATTTAAAAATCAGTATCTTTTCACACTGAAGGGCAAACCCAGAAATCTCGCTGTTCATGGATAAAGCACGAGAGTATGGCGGTACCCGGGCTTTATTCCCACCTGCTGCACGGCCAGCTGATGTCAAGTCGGCTGCCCGCCCTGGGCACCATGTGCCTGCCAGGCTACCTCAGTGCCCCTTACATCACACTGTCTCTCCAGCTGTTACAGGAATACACCTTCTTTGCATTTAGTGTAACAGTTGTATGGCTAGCTTTGAATTTTTTAAATGGTACCATAGCTCTATTTTGGTTTTGCGTGAGTGGAGGCAGTCCTCCAGTTTAGTTGAAAGAAACTTCAGAAAAGATGTTAATTAAAAGTGATGTGAGGTTTCTGTCATTGAGTCCTTGAAGTGTTAAAATCAGATTGGTCCACATAGTTCCCTTTTTATAACACTTCAGGTGAGCAAAGCCTTTTGACCTCTGCCTTCTTTACTCATGATTTCCTATCGTATGGTTATTCTGCTTTTCTCCATCTTTGCCTGAGTGAGCTCTTTGACATTGTCGAATTCTCTCCTCTGTCATTTTAATGAGTCATTCGATAAAGAAGTCATCCTTTGTGTTATATTTTTCCACAAAGATAGAAAAAATTCCTAATATTTAGATGAAATTTGGTAGCAGCCACAGTAGAGAGAAGTAGAGTTAAAGTAAATTGATTTCAGAACCCACTTAATATCCTTTTAAAAAAATAATTTGGTAATTAAGACACCATTTAAAGAATACAGTGTGCTGATTCTTATTTATTTTGTGGTTAACATATTGCCAAGGAATTAAGAATATCCCAATTTGTGTTCTTTTTTATTGCTTGCAATCCAGCTTTTTTTTTTATCTAGTTAAAAAGTTACTTTAAAAAGCATCAAGCAGCTGATATATGCATTGTCTGAAGGTTGAAAATGTTATCCAAAGGTTAAAACAGTAGAACAGTATTAACATTCCTTTGAGCTGGCATAATGAGTTGATGAGTTGACCTTTTGTTGGCCTATGTAGAACAGAAGAAATAAATACAATAAATTTCAGAGTATGGCCTTCACACCAAAATAAAATATGAATATATATCATTGCTTCAGTACTAGTAATAGGCTTTCTTTTCTTAGGCAGATTTCCTGACCATAGGGTTTCATTCATTTTGTTGGCATTTACTGGATACCCTCAAGATACAGAGTTCTTTCCCATGCAGTGCAGCTTTGTATGTAGTACCACCTAGTCTCTTTCATCAGTAGATAACAGTAGAGTTCAGAGTATGGTATATCTTAATTAGTCCTTCAAAAACAGCCTAAGGATGCAACAAAAATACTGCATTTTCATATTTTTGTGAAATAAGGGAAGTAAGATATTTGTGTTCTTTAATAAGCACATATATGTATGTTAAGGAGTCCAGTGACTTTCTTACTTGTCACCAGTCTGTTCTGTTTTTCTCTGTAATATGAGGAAACTCTTTTGTCAGGATTTTGCCCTGCCTCTAGCATGAAACTGGATTCTTTGCAAAAGTATTAGGAATAAAGTGCCATTTTCCCACGAAGATCAGGTACATGTACACAAGAGATTTAAAACACACACCCCCCCCCCAAAAGAGTAGCCTTAGGCTCTCTGCACTATATTCAGTGACTTTATGTTAACACTTGACAAGTTTGAGTTCAGCTAAGATTTCACTAGTTACTATACAACTGTCCCGTCATAGTAGACATCATCCTGTGTGATTTCGTTTTTCGTTATTAAGATAGCAGTGTAATAGACCAGTGTTTTTCAGCCATTTCTGCATAACCCTCTCATGTATATTGTGATGATTCAGAAGTAGTGTTCAACTATAGACCCCTGCCTGAATAAACTTTTCCAATGTATTATAGTAGGCTTCAAATATTATAAAACTCTGTTGTATGAATGATTTTATGCTGATCACTTTGCTCTTGAAAGTGAAAGAGAAGTCACTCAGTCATGTCTGACTGTTTGTGACCCCATGGACTGTAGCCTACCAGGCTCCTCAGTCCATGGGATTTTCCAGGCAAGAGTACTGGAGTGGGTTGCTATTTCCTTCTCCAGGGGATCTTCCCGACCCAGGGATCAAACTGGGTCTCCCGCATTGCAGGCAGATGCTTTACCATCTGAGCCACCAGGGAAGCCCCTTTGCTGTTGAAGCTTTCATATAATAAAACATACCATTGATCATGACCTAGCCTCCAGATTTAGTATGGCACTAAACTCACAGTTGATTATCTTAAGATTGAGGATGTTATGAAATTGTGTCAAACAGTGCCATCATCAAGGCATCCTAAGAACTGTCACTTGGTCAAATGAGACGTGAGGATACATGGTATAGAAAGATCTAGTCCCGAGTGCCATTGTTTTTTGGAGATTTGCTACCAATGTGGTGTCAGGTGCAAACAAGACCAAACCCCAGTATATCTGTGGCCCAGAAGAAAGCATCAAGGGTTCAGTGAAGAAGAGCGTTGAACAGTGTGACTGACAGCTGTGAACTGATAAGGTGTAAGCTTTAGGAGAAATGCAAGAAAACTGTCGTTGTAGTTATTTACAGTAAAGCCTGTTTGTCTAAGATAAGTAGCAAGGCTTCTGGGGTACTTACATCCCCTCCTGGTAAATGTTAGGTTTATAAATAAATGGAATTCCAGCTAGAACCGGCACACCAATAACACTTTAAAAATCAGCGTCAAAAAAAAAAAAAAAATCAGCATCAAATACCTCCTTTTAATGTTTAATCTTCATTTAGGCTTTTAGATATAAAAATACTTATTAATATTTTAAGCTTACTGAATTATTTTGTCCTACCTGTACCATGATTTCTGTAATGGTTAGCGTTAAATGGGAAATTATACCTATCACAAGCCCTAGGATAATCAGAGTCTACTGGACCATTGTGTGCTTGCTAAAATATAATTACATCTAATAATGCAACTAACAATACAACCACAGTTATACTGGAGACTTTAAACAAAGTAGAAATCAAAAGTGAATGGTTTCTATTTAAATACAGAATATATACAAATATTTATACTAAATAGTATATGTTTAAGATCCCTTATTATTCTAATGTACAGCATTACTCTTTGACTCTGGAGTCATAAGCAGTGTAAAATGGTGTTACTGTTTATCTTGAGTTTTATTATTATCAACCAGTACTGTATATTGAAGCAGTTATTTCCCACACTTGATTAGTTGATAGGTGAAGCTTCAGAAATTACACATCTACAAAATGTCATTTTATAATTTGTTTTTTCAAGATAACATAATCTCCTACTAAATTTTCTTTGAGTAATTCTTCAAATAATACAATTAGACTTACTGTTTTGGTTCATATAATGCCAGTTATCTTCAGTAATACCTGAGGACAAATTAATTTCTTCTTCCAACTTTGCTTTAATTTGCATGCTTTCAATTTTGGACTTTTTCCCCTGTGAAAATTTAGGACATTGCTTAAAAATGTATTTTTTATATTAGAGTAAATATTCCATAAAGTACATAATCTCTTAAAAGCACCCAGAGTCTGGTACAGATGTTACAAACAGGAAAACATTTATTTCCTTCTTACCTTCAGTTCCTATCAAGACAGTATTGTAAAACATGGAATTTCTCAGGATAGGCTGTATTTCTGAAACAAATAGGTGTAATATGTTCATTGTAGTATGTGCAGAATTAAGTCGCGAAAAAGAAAGCCTTGAGGTGAAATTATTTTATAATTTGCTTTAATACCCTTAGTTTCAAATTATTCTTACAAATTATCATTAAATTTGACTGTTCTAACCAAACCACAAACATTACATATGTTTTCAGTGTTTAGTTTGCCTCTTTTTCACTTCCTCTGTGTTTTCATGTCTAAATTTATCTTATTTCCTAGAATCTCTTGAGCCTGCGGGATCCATTACCGTTTCAATGGGTATTGACTTCTGTGATTCCACTCAGACTGCCAATTTCCAGTTGTGGTGAGTTCAGTTCTTCTGTGTTTCTTGTTACTATAAACAATAGCAGATCAAAATCAAGACTTTCAAACGCTTTTTCTATGAGAGAAAATATTTACACAGTCATGTTTTTCTTTGGCAGTGTTTAGACTGCTCTGAAATAGTTGCACAAATTATGTGTGATATATGTATTTTTAGTATTTATTACACAGATAGCCATTACAGTCTGCTGTATGTGGCCAAGGGCTTCTCTGAAGGCTCAGACAGTAAAGAATCTGCCTGCAGTGCGGGAGACCCAGGTTCTATCCCTGGATCAGGAAGATCCCCTGGAGAAGGAAATAGCAACCCACTCCAGTATCATTGCTTGGAGAATTGCATGGACCGAGGAGCCTGGTGGGCTACAGCCCATGGGGTAGCGAAGAGCTGCACACGAAGAGCTGAGTGACTAGCACTTTCAGTTTCACTCTTCTGATGTGTGAGAATTCCTGGACTGTAGTCCGCTGATGGGCTCCAGGCCGTGGCGTCACAAAGAGTCAGACACAACTGAATGACTAACACTTTTCTTTCTTCCATGCGTAGTTAAACTTCAGTTTGTTAGAGCCTGCTAAATATTTTTCTTTTTCTTTTTTTTTTTTTGCTTACCTCTATGCTTTTGGAAAATGTCTGAGAAAATTCATGAGGAAAACTCAGGAGAAATTAAATTTCATAATATTGTTGACTAGCCCAGGAAAGATACCTTTTGAAACATTTTATATGGTATCTTAAGCCCCTTAAGTGGAGGATTACTGATTCTGTCATTACCAAAAACCCATACATTTACTGCTTTTGATGAAATTCAAAAGAGAACATTTATCAGTTGGCAAAGGTTTCATAGGTGAATACTATTCAAAAGAGCTTTTCTAGGATTGAGATTTCCCATTGTTATTGTTTTATATAATTTTTATACACTTCTGATGAAATCCAGAAACTATTAGCAAACTAATAGAAAGCTGTATTTGTGTGTCTTTTTGTGTGTGTGTGTGTGTGTGTGTGTGTGTCTTTAAGAGTTATCTTTGAACTGATTTCTTTTATATTTTTCTAATTTAAGATATAATTTGTTATTTTGATCTGAAGTCCTTTGTTCTTATTCTGAGAAGAATTGAGACATTTTATTTATCTAAATTTTAGGTAGCTTCTAACAGAATTTGTTATGATAAATACCTCCAGATTTAGGAAATACACAGACACTTTTAAATAAGTTTATAGGTTAAGTATAATGAATCTTTCTTTTTCATATACCTTTTCAATACCAGTAAGTCAGGCCTAATATTATACCATTTATTGCTGAGAACCTGCAATGATGAATATAAGCAATGTAGCATAACACATTGATTTTATGCAGATCATCACCTTTATGTTTTGGGAGGTCTGCTATATTAGTGATATATAAAAACTGATTACTTTTCCCAACATTGCCTAGTAATTGTTTATTATTTTTCTATTAGACAAACAACACAGATCAATATTACTGAGCACAAGACTATGAGTAACATCACTCTAAATAGATTTGCCTCCAACACCAGAGGTATATTCATTTTAATGATTTCGACAATGTGAGCCCAATGACAAAGCTTATGCACTAAGTTAGGGCAAAATTAAGGACTAAAAAAATTCTTTTTTCTCTTCAGTTTATATTAAAAACCTTTTTTAAAAAATTTATTTAATTGGAAGCTAATTACAGTATTGTAGTGGTTTTTGCCATACATCTGTGCAGTGAAGGGTTTTTAAAAATATTTTTTCACTGCAGAGATTTTCTGTTTAGTTCATTGGATAAGATTTACATCTCGTCTTTGACAATTAACTAAGTCCCTTTAGGGAAAAATATTTAGATAATATTTGATTTTTATCTTCCATTGGAAAGTACATGTGAATAATTTTTTCTCAGTTTCTCTTAAAATAATTTTAGGAAAATGATGAATTTATTTTAGACAGAAAATAGCCTTAGCTGTTATAAGCATTTGCATTAATATGTTTTTCTGTTCTGAAGGTTTGAATTAGTTATTTGTTGTAGATTTTTATTAAGTACATAACCACACTAGATCAAAAATTATTTTTGTGTGTATTCCAAAAAGAACACTTTGTCGTACATCAAATGTAATTGATCCTGAAGCAATGTAATCACAATTACTCACTTTCTTAATTGGCCTGCCCAAAATCAGAAAATGGAAACCGATCGACAGTGTTTAAATCAATAGCTTCATAGTAGTGCTAGTGGAGGTAGGGAGATAATGGTAATGGGTAGATCAATTGGTCTTAGACGCCAATCACTGACTGTGCCTTTTGCATAGTAAATAGCACTTTTTGCTTGGTGATGTGCTGTATTAGTGTTGGTAGTTCAATAAAAAGGGAGGGGAAAGCAAGAATGGCTGATATTGAATTTTTTCTTCAAAATATGTTATCCAAATCGATATATAAAATTGTGGGTAATAAGAGCGTATTTGATAGGAAGCCTTCAGAAATGCTGAGAACATGGATTATGAGCCCTTCAGGTACACTTCTATTTATTTATAGAAAAGGAACAAGAGTGAAATGATCCTACTTTAGCTTCTAGATTAATTCTCTGTATTGTTATATGATGCATATATAGACAGTTAAAGCTACTATATATAACTGCATAGTTATATGGATACTTGATAAGTATTAATGTCTCTTTTTGCTTTGCATTTTAAATGGTCATCAAATTAAATCCTTGATTAAATGTGTATAATATACATAAATGCGTCTCTCTAAAAGTAGGTGCAGTGCATAAACAGGTCCCACCCTTGTTACCAGCAGATATTAATGTATTAACTAGTATGAAAAATTATATGACTTGGCTCAAGTTAGAGGACTGAGCACTAACCTCCACCCCTCTTTTTGCCCCAAATCATTAAAAAGTCAGAAAATACATTCTTTAATAGAAAATGAGCACTAAAAAGAGAAAGAGTGCTATTAGCTGACCAGAAATTGTGAAGAATTATTGGCAGTTAGAAAGCAAATGGGAGCAGATATACAATAACAGAGAAAATAAAAACCACAGAGCAGAGCACTTACGGGAGAAAACTACTATAATGGTAAGAACAACTCTGGCAGAATATCAAACACAAAGTGAACAAGTGAGAAGAAAAGTGAGGGTAAGACAGTATTCGGGAATTAAAGCACTACTTCCAAACCCAGTTCCCCAACCTTTCCCCTAGCAGCAGGCAGCATACACATTTAATCAGACCTAAGAATTACCCTGTAAAGAAAGTGAACAGCTACTTACCTGGGAAGGACTTTTGGTAAGAATGTGGGGGCCTAAGAGAGCAGCAAGGGTTGAGTTTATAGGAAGGAAGCAGGATGGTCAAAGATGAGAGGAAATCCTTCTACCCAAGAGAAGGATATTCTCAAGTCATCTACACTAGGATAAAGCCAATGTTGCATCTGTTGGTAGAGAGATAAGGCCATTGCCTACCTGCCTCCCAGCTTCACAACCGGGTAACCAGTCATGTCTCACCCACTTAAGAAAACTCCATCCAGCCCAGCAAGGTAGAGGAGATCCATAGAAATAACACTCACTAACATGTATGGAGTAGTAGCTTCGTGCTGCACACTGTTCTAAACAATTGGCATTGTGTGTGTTAATTTACTTAATTCTCAGAACATTCCTATGAAGTGAGTAGTAGTAGTATCCCATTGTAGAGATGAATAAACTTAGACATAGGAAGAAAACTTGTCTAAAATCTTACAGCTAACATGCAGCAGAACTTGCTGTTTTCATTAATCAAACCTAGTCCTTCATTATAAATACAGACAGACAGCTTAAGATGACCAGACTTTTGAAGGAAGGTTTCAATTTGAAAGGGAAGGTTCAAAATGACTTACAAAGACTAACCAGTCATGAAGGGAGCAGACAATCTGAGAAAGAGACAAGATATCTTTAAAAATTATAACTAATATCTGATTCCAGAGAACACTTTATCTATAAAGCAGGAATTTATTGCTTACTTTGAGAAAGAATAATTAGACAATTTAAAGTTATTCTTAGGGATTTAAAAACATAATTCCAAAAGGAATTCAGTAGGTGGATGATAGACTGGACACAGGTGAAGTCTGATTTAGTATTCCATAAGAGGGTCTCAGTGAGTGAAAGCGAGTAGAACAGAAGACAAAAACACAGGGATGGAAAATATGAAAGAAAAGTTAAAAGAAGCAATTCATCTAATCAGTCTGGAAGGAAAGAAAAGAGACAATGGAGAAAAGAAATAAAGATATTAGAGGAGAAAATTTTCCCAAGCAAATGAAATGTAAAAGCCTTCAGATTGAAAGGACCCATCAAAGGCCAAACAGGGTGAATGTGAACAACTATCAAAAAGGCCACATTCTTGTAGAATTTTTGATAAGAAGAAAACCACTTTAGTATCTTCCAGAGAGAAGAAGAAAAGCAGCTTACCTAAAAATGAATAAGATTGTGAATGGAATCAGATTTCTCCTCAATCCTGTCATCAGTTCTGGTAACCAGAAAACAAGGGACATAACCTTGAAAATTCTGAGGAAGCCAAATGGACATCTTTCAGACAAGCAGAGATTCCATTAGTTTACCCCCCAACGACCTTTTCTTGAAAGGATTACTCTAAGATACAGTTAGTAAAAAAAAAAAAAAAAAAGTTTAACCTGTAACAGAAAAATAGAATAAAAAATAGAGAAAGAATTCTACCTATAAAATCCACCAATATGTAAAAATAATTGTTCATAACTAATGTAAAAAATAAACTAATGATCTGGAACAAAAATCTCAACATGAACAAGTATGAGGAGAAATGATGGTGTTCTTGTCATGCTTCACAAGAGAATTGACTGATGGCAAAAAGAAGTTGAAATATGGTTTAAAATGTTAAAGCTAACCTCTAAATTAACAGAAGTATGGTGCTTATAACATCGAAATGACGAAAGGAAAGAAGAAAAGGAGTGCTTAAAACTTGACCAGTTTAACAAAGCAGGACAAGAAAAAAGCGTGGTAAATAAAAAACAAAATAAGATGACTAAAAGGGGCCACACATACTAGTTATCAGATTTCAGGTACATAAGTTGATTTCCACTTATATTGGGCTTGTAAAAACACAATTAAGCATATACTGTTTATAAAAACCCCACCTAAAAGAGGGTGGCACAGAAAAATTGAGAATAAAAAAATAAAATGTTTATTTGTGTGTGTTTATTATCAGACATGCAAGTTACCTACCACCACATAAAATATCAGAAGCATTCTCCTTTAAGTCAGAAAACAAAGTTTTACCCACTTTGAGATTTTGATGGAAGTTCTAGCCAATACAAAAAGACAAGTAAAAATAGTTAGAGGTATAAATCTGGAAAGACACAAGATTATCATTTCTACCCAACATGTAATTACCAACCCACAAAGTCTTAGAATCAGTGAGTTTAGGACAGTGGTATGAATCATTATGTGAAAATTATTAGCATTTCTATATAGTAGGAATGACCAATTTTAAAGCATTATGAGTAAAATTATTCTGTTTACAAGAACAACAAAAGGAATAATCAATTAACAAGAAATACATGATAACCTATGTGGGAATTTTTTAAATACCTGAAACTTTCCTGAAGGCCATAAAAAGATGATATAAATAAAAGTAATAAATTTGCTGTGTTCCTAAATGGGAGAGAGGACTCTCCCACTTGTTAATCTTCAAATTCAATGTGATTCTGAGCTCAATTCCAGTAAACCTTTTCAAGGACCTTGACAAATTTCTAAAATTCACCTGGATAAAAGGATGCCCAAGAAAAGTCAAAACAAAAATTTAATGAAAAATAGCCTTTTTCAATAATAACTTCAAAATATTCTTTAAGGTCAAAAGAATATTTTTATTCAGTGTAATTGGCTGTTGGCACAGGAGTTAGTGAATCAAAACAGAATTTAGAGATTTTGTATATCATGAAGGTAACGTTTCATATAAGTGGGGTGAGATTTCATGTCAATTGTGTATGGACCATTTTCTGGAAAAAAATAATGATACCTTCTTCCCACAGATTACTCCAAAGTAAATTCCAAATTAATCATAGAAACTATAAAAAGTGTTTAGAAATAATATAAACAAATAATTTTATACTCTTTGTGAAAGTGAAGTCACTCAGTCGTGTCCGACTCTTAGCGACCCCATGGACTACAGCCTACCAGGCTCCTCCGTCCCTGGGATTCTCCAGACGAGAACACTGGAGTGGGTTGCCATTTCCTTCTCCATATACTCTTTGCCTGGCGGGTGGGGGAGGGGAGCAAAATTCAAGCAAGACACAGTATCCAGAAAGATATAGAGAAAAAGTGACAGGTTTGACCATTAAAACTTTTAAGCTTCTCTACAAAAGAAGAAAATATTGATGTTATAACAGGTGAGAGATAGTGAGAAAGTATTACAGCATTTTTAGCAGACGAAAGTTTAGTTACCAGAGTATATAAAGAACTCGCAAATTTCAATATGAAAGTGGAGAAAGTTTGAGAATAATTCATTTACAGAAAATGAAATGCAGTGAGCCAATAACAATAATATATACAACATTGGTAATAGGGAAATTTTTAAAAATTTATTCAAATAAAAAAAGACTTGCAAAATTCTAAAATAATTTTGATGCCTGACAAGGAAGGTACAGAAAAACATGTATTATTATTTACTGTTTGTGGGATTTCAAGTTGGTACCACCTTTTTTTAGGTCAGTTTGGCAGTATTTATCAAATATTAAATATTCATAAACTAAACTCTTCAACTTAGTGATTTCATTTTTAGGGTATCAGGCTTGGGGAAGTATGGTAGCCTGTGATGAAGAAATAGATCTAAGAGTGTTAAGTAAGCTTTGTTTATAATAGAGAAAATTTGCAAATGAGAATTGTTAGGGGAATGCTTAAACAAATTATGATTACATCCCTGTTAGGTATGAGGGCTTTGGGTATCTACTATGCATTAAGTACTAAACTGGGTTGTGATATTCCTTTAATCATGGAAACTAGCTTACAAGGTTAAGTGCCATTTTTCTTACTTCATAGATAAGGAAACTTGAGTCTCACAATTTTGATCCTAGTAATCTGTGAAATGAGATTATGTGTATTCTAAGAATATGCATTACAGTTCTTTGTAGAACAGGTAGAATCTTGTCTTACATTAAACTATTACATCATCTGATCCCTTGTAATTTAGGCTGTTTAGAGCTACCTCATATTAGTACCTTGTCAATCTAGTAATCTGTTAATTCTATTAAATTTACATCTGCCATTTCTCATTTTCACCATTCCCCTGTCTGTGTCAAGGCATCTGTGTTTAGCCCCATGTTCAACCAAAGGAGATGAGAAGAAAAAGGTTGGCGGGGTGGGGGTGGGGTGTTGCAAAAGAAAAGAACTATAAGGAGAGAAGTGAAGTGAAGAAGTGAAGTCGCTCAGTCATGTCCGACTCTTCGCGACCCCACTCTCCTCTGTCCATGGGATTTTCCAGGCAAGAGTGCTGGAGTGGGCTGCCACTTCCTTCTCCAGAGGATCTTTCCAACCCAGGGATCAAACCTGGATCTCCCACATTGAAGGCAGATGCCTTATCGTCTGAGCCACCAGGGAAGTCCTCTATGAGGAGAGAGAAGAGAACAATTTAAAAAAAAGGGACAAAATATTAAGGAGGCTCACAGAAAACTCTGGAGGACATCCTAAATCACTAATATAAATGAAAGTAAATTTTCCCCAAAATAGAGAGGAAACATTCCTTCTTACTCCCTACTAAGCCAAATCTTGCTTAGAAGCTAAGACTGGGTTATAAAGTATTTTATGTACTAGTTACATTAACTAGATTTTGCGTTCATTTGTGTGTAACAGAAACCTCTCTATAGTGACTTCACCACACAGGGTTTTATTTATTATTCTCCTGGTATAAGGAAAACGGAGGCCAGCAGTTAGGAGCAGCTAGAGTATCTCCGCATGTCTTCTCCGCATGTCTTCCAGTAGGAGGTCTTCCCAGCTTTTTGTTCCATGAGCTAATTTCATTAGCAAGTGCCAGTCATCCCGGGGGTCCCAAGATGGCTTCTGCACTTCCAGGATTCCGTCTGCATTCTAGCCCCCTCCCCCCAATAAAGGAATGAAGTGACAGGGCAGGAGGAGCCCGTGTGTGCTGGAAAAGCAGACCTTTCCCAGGAGCCCCCAACCGCTCTCTGTTCAGGCTTCATTGGTCATAACTGGGTCACCTGATCCGTCCAGCTGTTATTAATACAAGAGCCTGAGAGAGACAGTGTTCAGGTGGGCACATTGTCTCCCTGAAGAGAATCAGGATGATTTCAGGTAAGAAGAGAAAGGAAAGTATTACTTAGTAAGTGTCTGCTGCAGCCGTGTTCCAATTTTATTACATTATTTGCCCCCCAAGACCCATTGTGGATGAACTTATAGCCTTAGTTTTTCATATGCAAACACATGGTAATCATGTTACCAATCACAGAATAATGAATAAAATATATAATAAAATAGATATAAGAATGAAGTATATAATATACAAATAAAACATAACATATAAATAATATATAATAAAATAAATAATAATAAAACATGCATTACCAAAAGGTAACAGAAGTGAAACATATCCAGTCAAGCTGAATCATATATACTCATCTCTAATCCATTGGTTGTTGCTTGTGGGGGCATTTCAGAATCGCCTTTACCCCCCAAGGCTGAAGCCCGCTCCTTACCCACCTTGATTTTCACACAGGCCTTAGAAGGCAGGTCTACTTTCCCTTCTTTCTGTGCTCTGCCCCCTTCTCCCTGGGCATCAGTGCCCTATAGCTGCTTAACCGAGGGATCTCGGGGTCCTTTTCAGGAGTGTTGGAAAGAAGTCACTTCATCTATAACTTAAAAGAAATCACAAGTAAAGATAGTATAGTATGTGTAACTTAATCCGGTGGCCATAACTCTTAAAATTGTGTACATCTTAGTAAAATATTTATGCCACACAATCCCGATATGTACTGTGTGTGCCTCACTATGCAAACATATTATGTATGTACTGAAGTATTATGTACAGACAAAAATAGAACTTCAGATGAGAGAGAAAAGAATAAATATAATATTATGATAGTGCTTTTTTTCCCTCTGGATTTTCTGCCTCAGTGGAGTGCCTTGTCCTTTCCTACTTTGGAACGCACTGATTTATCTAGTTGTTTGAGCTGGGAGTTTATATTTAACACTAAATTAGTTCATTATATATATACCTATCCATTTACTACTTTATCAGCCTCTAAGTATTTCTCTTAATGTGGCTTAGCCTTCTAGTACATCAGCCTGCTCTTATCCTTCAAGCATCCTACCCTCAACACCTCTATCTTAAGGACTCCATCTGTGCTATTTTTGGAAGAAATATCTTCCTCCATTCCAGGCCTGACCCATTCACCTAGTTCTTATGCCCTTAATCCCAATTTTCGTTTATCTCGTCTAACACCTCACTCTGTTTCTTTGTTTTGCACCAACCTTTAGTTACTTTTGAGCTGCTTTAAGCATTTCCCTTTTGCCTCTGCATCCTCAGGAAGCCTCTGCTGCTCTCTGTCCCCTGCCTTTCACTGCCAGTCTTTGCACTGAACTTCAGCTCATTGCATCCTACATTCTTCCTCCAGTTTGAACTACATTGCTAAGTCAGATGTTACACATGCTTCTTTTTATTCCTCCCTGCAGTATTTGACTCACACCTTTTCTCCCCAACCTCTTTTTCCAGTTCTCTTCTGCAAGTTGTACCACTTCTGTTTTTATTTACATGCCGGTGTCCACTTTATCCTTTTTCTTGGCATATCCTCTTTTCCTATGTGATCTTATCTACTTACAAGGCTTCAGCCCTTCCTCGTACATTCTGGTTACTTCTAAACTCATGTATACTGCCCTGACCTGTTTTCTGGTTCGTGATTTGTATTTCCAGTTATCTGTTAAATATCTCTTCCTGGGTGACGCAGGGGTGCTCAAAATATAGCCTGATTAAATCCAAATCATTTTGTTTAACCCTCCAAACTCCTCTTCATTGAAGAAAGTCATCCTTCCAGTCATTCACGTTAAATGGTTCAAGGTCTCTTCCTCCCGTCCATCACTGCATCTGTCCCTTTTAACTCTGAAACACCGCTGTCTTCTGCATTTTCTCCCAGGGAAGCAGTCTTGTATAGTCAAAATATATATACATTTTATTTATTTATATATATATATATATGTATATATATATACGGCAGTAAACATTACATAGCTGACTTTGGAATAGGATAGACCTTGGTTCAAATCTCAGTGCCACTGTGTTCAGACCTTCTTTCTAGTTGTGTGACTTTGGGCATGTTGTTTAGCTTGGTGAATTAGGGGTAACAGAAGGTACCTCTTAGGATCACTGTTAGGATGCACTAAAGCAACACACACAGTCAGCGCTGAAAACCCCTGCTTGGACTGTTGATTCGTCTCCTTGCTCATCTCCCTGGCTTGGGTTTCTCTTGTACACCACCTTTATACAGCGCCGGCACAGCTTATAAAGATTGTTTGTTTTCCTACGTCAGAAGGCTCTGGTAGTTTCCTTTTTTCCCCAGGATACTTGGAAGCACATTTGTCTGAGTTATGAGAGTAAAGTAATCATATACTCTGTCACACAAATCAGAACTCTTCGGACGGTGACAGGGGACATGAACTGAACAAGACCCCGGGACAGCTGCCGTGAGAGCTGGGGCTGCAGCTCTGTACGCTGTTCTCTGCTGTGTCCCCAGCCAGTCTTCTGACACGCCCTCTGCTCACCATCCCCAAAGTATAGGTCTGCAAGTCATAGAAGGCCCCTCTCCCGCCCTTTGGAAGTAAACTTACCTCTACCTCACTCCTGCAGAATTAGTCAGCCCCTCTTTCTTGGACTGTGATACTTTCCACATATCTCTAACATTGTACTTATCTTTCTGTTATAAACATAATTGAACTCTTTCTCTGTCACTAAACTTGTGAACTTCAAGGGCCAATTTTACTTGTCCTTAAATCCCCAGAGAGTACATGAGATCAAGTTTATATTCAGTAAATGTTTATTGAATTAATAAATAAATTGGGTTTATTGATTTGCCTTGGGCAATCCATGTGTGAATAATTCAGAATCTTTTTTTTTTTTTTTTTTTTAGTCTAGTCCTTACTTTGTTCCATTAAAGAAAATGGCAGCTTAAAAGATTATAGTATATAATAGCATAAAATCGAAGTGGGTTTTCTTCTCTTTCCTTATATTTTAATATTTATCCCTACCCCACCCTTCAAGAAAGCATTTTTCTTAACCTTATGTTTGGTGGGTTTTGGGGGGTTTTTTTGCTTGCATAGAAATGTTTTTATTTACTATTTGCTTTTCTCCTCTTTATATATGACATTGTTTTTATTGAAGAATAACTTCATCCATAACACAGAACTTCAGTGTTCAGCTTGATGAATTTTTATGTGTACCACCAAATCGAAGTTTTAAACATCTAGAGCCCTCCAGAGAGGTCTCCCGTTCTTCCCCACAGATTCCGCCTTTCCTATAGGAGTGGCTGCAGTTCTGTGTTCTCTGTCCATGAGTTAGTTTTGGCATCATACAATATGTATATTTGTTTCTGGCTTCTTTTACTTAAGGCTAGGTCTGTGGAATCATCTTTTATGTGTAACACTAGGTTTTTTTTTTATTGTTATGTAATATCTCACTGACGGTATCATAATTCATTTATCCATTCTGTTATCCGTGGGCACTTGGGTTGTTTTTCATTTGGGGCTATTAATAATAAAACTGTGATTAACATTATTGTACAGGTTTTCTTCTTATAGTACATAAACACTTATTAACGTTTGGTATTATTTTGTTAGCACACATCTTAACACAGTATGGTCACTCCATTTTATTCTTTATTTAAAAATTGATACCTTTAAAAAAATATCTTAACTAAGACTAAAGCGCTCCATTTTGTGCACTTTTACTGCAAAGTTGAAGACAAGATGTTCTCTACCAGATAAGCTGCATTAAATGTTCATCTGGTAGTTGTTATCTACTTATCTTTCAGATAAGTTGCATTAAGTGTTCCTCTAGTAGTTGCTCCTTACCTGTTTTTAAAAGTTCTATGTCAAATGTCAATTTATCATAACTGCAAATAATAGGCTTTCCAGTTGAGATAACAGATGTATTTCTTTGCAAATGGTGATGAGAAATATTTCAAGCCTTTTTACCTGTGATATTTGAGGCAAACATCTTTATATGCTTTAATTGTACCTGTTTAACTGCATAGTATTAAGAAGAATGTCTATTTGTTAAGCATTTAGTCAGCTTTAATGTGTTTTTTCTTTAGTACCAAGGATGATTGCTTCAGTGTTAGCATTCAGCCTCCTGTTGGAGAACTGCTTTTACCTGTGGCCATGTCAGAGAAAGATTTTAAGAAGGAGCAAGGTGAGAAATCATTACCGTTTACTAGAAATTGGCATCCCAGATAACGTGTGCTCATTCCTCTGGCTAAACTCTAAAATAAATTACCATATGCACATAGCTATTAACAGATGTCAATGTACAGTCTTCCAAGTTTTGCTAATGCTTTGTGTTTATAAAGTAGCCTTTAAAGGTATATGTTTGTCTGCATCCCTGGCATACTTAAAAATTGAGTACTATGTCTTTTAAATAATAAATTGATTCTTAATTAACTTTTCAGTCCTGGGAATTTCGGCTTGTCAGTCTAATGATGTATTCATGTATTTTGTATTAGTGAAAATGTCAGGAATTTGGGACTTAGCAGAGTCCCGTCACAGTACGTGTTATGTGTATGTATTTCCTTTTACTATAGGACTGTTTTTTTGTGTTCTGCTAATAATATTTTTCCCTGTTAGAGTGCCCTGTCCTTCAAAATAAAGTCCTAATTGTAGCATTAAAATATTAAAATACCTCTATTTTCTTTTGACCTTATTCTGTATTAAAGAAATGCTATGCTGTAAGGCTGTATCAGAGCTGAAGCAAATTAAAATAAGCAACAAAAAAGAAAATATTTTCAGCAGAATGAAAGTGTTACTATCTTGGACTTGACCCAGAGTTAAGCATACTTTCTATTAAAAATAATTTTCTTATATAAATAAGGGGAAACAACTGCCTCATTCTATGTATTTAATTAAGAATAGCATTTATAAAACCAGGATGTATTTAAATAGTATGGTCAGCAATTTTTTCAAGTGTATATGAATCCGGGCTGTGTTTTTCTTTGGAAGGAGTTATCAAAGATTCCCTTCATCTTGAGGTCACTAATTCGTACCTGTCAAGCTTTCATGAAGCACTAGGCGCATGCAAACACCTGTACCTAAGGAGAAGGGCTTGCTTCCTGGCACTGCATCGTTGTAGTGCCAGAGGTTTGTTGTTTGTTTGTTTTTACCATGAACCTTTGCAGTTCAGTGTCCAAAAGACCTGTTGTAGAAGAATCTCACAAAGAAACTCTCAAATAAGACTGTAAATTAATGGTTATCTTTTATTCTTCTGCCTTATTTTTAAGTGATAAAGAGTGACTAAACCCATCTTTGCATTTACTTTTCTTGGAAGTTGGTTATTGCTGTAGAAGAAAGTCATATCTGTGATTTTATTTTTCCGTTGCCAAATTGGATTGATTCTTACATTTGCTATTCTTACCCTTTGCTGGCTAAAGCCTGCCTCTCTGCTTTACACCTGCTCAGCAAACCCAGGTGAGTGGCACATAGGAGCTGAATAAGCCCTGACACGTTTATTGTGGAGGGGATATTCCTTTTTCGAAAAGTGCAGCTGAAGTTTATCTAAAGCAGTAGGTTATTGTATACCTTTTCTCTTCCTCAGCTTTGGTTTAGAATATGTACTTGATACTTCGATCAAGTTTTTTTGTGCTCTGTTGTGACTGAGGGATTTCTTTCCTGACTAGCCATACAGAACCGTAATCGCGTGAGAGAGGTGTGCTTGGAGAACAGCTGTGGTCCTCTGTGGAGTTGTTGCCAAAATTCCTTTTCCTTCTGCCATTTTACTTCTATGGTTGTTGATTATTTGTCTGAATAAATCTGGCAGCTGTTTGCTATGTTTAATAGAGCAGAAAGGCTACTCTGAATAAAGCTATTTGAAAATTTGTTTATATGAAGTATTTGTAAATCCTTGCAAGTCTCTTGGCATTTCTGTATCATTCTTTCTGTCTTCCTGAATTCATTCTTTGATATGGGACTTGATGCTGGCAAATTTACCACAGGTTTAGAGTGTCTTTTCAATAGCATCATTTTAGTTCTAGATTTCAGCTGCTTTGGTAATAGAGGTCTCAATTCTCAACTTTACACATGTATCTGTTTCTTATACCACACTAGGAAGAGCTTAGCTTATTTTGCAGAAGATACCTAGAAATGACTCATTAACTGGAAATTCTAAATCAGAATAAAAATTAGTTTCCTCAGATTCTATCATTGCAAACTTCAGGATGGTAAAATGCTGGTAAATTTAAGAAATGTCTTTGTGTGTCACTACATGCTAGCTTTAACTGATTTTTCTACTTTAAATAAAATGAATTTATATACTTAATATCTCATTTCACAGGGCATAGATTTCAAGACTCAAGAAATGTATTAACTGTATTAACTAGGATTTAACTGAAGAAATTATAAACTAAAAACATGAGGACTGTGATTCTATTTTTATACTACAGATGTGCATATTTGAAAAATGTGTATAATATTAATTAGGAATACTTATGTCAGGTTGTACATATTAGATTAATATTTTTTAAAGCGAAAATGTTTTGTTTCTAGTACATAGCATGATCTGTCAATTTTTCTCAGTTGTTACATTTAGAGTTCCATGAACAAACGTGCATTTTTATAAGGTTGGTGGTCAAAGTGCTAAACAAAAGATTGGTTTAGCCTATATTTTGAAGTTATCCGGAGTATTCGTATTATGAGTCTTAACCGGAAGGCGTGTTTGTTTCACTATTATGAATTTTGATCCTTGCAAAGTTAGTTCATGATCTAGCTGTGGGATGATTTCAGTACTATAAAGTGAGATCTCTTTTACTTTTAAAAATGTAATTTCGTTTCTTGAAGCAGTTTTAATTGTACGAGACCTAAGGAAACTGCTTATTCCAAATTTCCTCTTCTTATTTGCTTTCTTCTTAAGAATTAAATTGGAAGTCTAAAACATTCAGGAAATTTTTTAGGTCTTCTTTTCTTATTTTATTTACATTTCAGCAGTGCGTTACAGCTGATTAACCTAAGTGCTGTCCACTGCCTCACCAAAATGAGGTAAATTTTAATGAGGCAGCATATTCTGCAGTCTGAGAATTTTAAAATATTCTTCCAATTACCTGACTTTCATTAGGTATGAGCAGGCTGTATAGTGGTTAAAGTCTGCTTTTGTAGAAGAAACTTTTAATGATATCTTGGCGTATTTTTCTTTTTCGTTAATTTAAGAATACCTGATATATTTTCATTTAGAAAAAAATCTCTGGTTTAAGAAACCTAGAATGGTTACTTAATTTTATTATGATTTATGCCTCCATCTTATGGGTTCCTAGCTAGCAAGATGCTAATTCTTTAAATGGTCAGACATTTACTATTTTCTGGCCCTTAACCACCACAAGCAATCATATTTGATGCCCCTTAATTAGAGCACCTTTTTTTCTTTCCAGGTTCTTTTTCCACCTCAGCAATCGAGACAATACATTTGCTTACCATGCTGCTCTCCTAAGTGTTCTTTTGCATGTAAATTAATCTTGATTCAGTTTACACTGTCATGCTGAGTGGTACAAATTGCCTATAACAATAAAACAGCATGAGTTAAAAATAAAGGGGGGTGGGAAGGCAGATTGAATGTGTGCCTTACTTGATAGGATGTTACTTTGCTTTATGCCAATACATTAGCTGACGATAATGAATCTTCTGTTCTGAAAAGCATGGTTTAGTTGATTTTTTTAATTTTACTTCAATGGAGCAGTACCTTGTCTCTTACAGACCAAGTTAGACAAACCATTAATGACAAGAGTGTTAAGGTTAAATATGAAGCAATGCATTCACTTCTCTGAGTGCTATCCATCTTTCCATTTACAGGAGCTTGACAAAAGTACTGGCTTTGTACAACATTTCCTTTAATTACATGCTGCGGGAAACAGGCTTTTAACATAAACATAGTTGCATTCATTTATTCAGCAGTTGCTCTTCAATAGAGCTTAATGGAGAAGGTTTAAACCCTAAATGAGGACACACATCTCTCAGCAGCGTTATGTCAGCAGCCACTGTGCTTTCCTTAAAAGCAGTGCTTGACTGCTTGTGTGGTTTTTAAAGCTTTTGCCTAATATTAAAGTTAAACAGTCTAAGACAGAACATAGTGTCCCCCAGTTTGAAAGTGGTTGGTAAAAACTGTCCTTTGTTAAAGCTAAATAAGTCTTTTTACAGTGTTAGGCTTTAGTGTCTTCATAGGGATTTAAAAAAAAAATTCCTGTTGCATTAGCATAAATAGCAAAATTAAATAGCAAACGTTAAAGGTGGAGGGCCTTTTGAGAATACAAGATCAGCTTTTACCTTTTTATAAATTTTGTCAACTGTTGTACACATATCAAATGTCTCAAAGGATCATAATTTTTAGTAGATACTTTTGAGTGTCAGTGACTTAACATCACAGAATCAGATAGATGGCATTTAACATTTATAGCTTTTGTTTTTTTTAAACTGGGTACTTAACTTCAGTATTTGTTCCATGTATTTCGCAGGTTATTGAATTTGTCCTTTGAACATTTGTACATAAGATTCTGACATTAACAGCATGCCTTGTGTTAATTCTATATGGTTTTTGTTCATGATTTTGCTTTGTTCATGATCTTTATTAAATATTATTTGAAATGTCTCTGGGATTTAAATTTTTCCAATTTACATTGTTCCCTTTGTTTTCAGACGTTTTTGCTTCAGAAATTTTGATTGTTTTTGTCAGCAACCATAGTTCCATTAACTAGGCAAATACTGTGACCACTCAGTGTGGCTTAGATACTTGTCCATTTTTTAGAACCACACAGCTGTTCAGTGACTTCCAGTTACTGTTGAGATAACTTTGATCCATTATATTGAGACCATTCATCATGTAATGCTGCTAGTTATTCCAGAAACACTTTGATTTGTTCTCAGGCAGCATTTGGCAAGAGAGATCTTTGAATGAAAAGGAAGGGGGGGCCCTTAAATAGTAAAAACTTAAGATTATGTAGCCCAAATTAATTGAGTATATTTTAAAGGGACTGAAATTAAAATAGTATCTGTGTGATTCTATGTTTTTATCAATCATAGTATTTAAAATCAGGTTATTAAGAGTGATGTTCAATTGCGTTTTTATACATTTTTCAACACCACAAGGATTTAAAAAAAAGTTTTTAATCAGTTGCAGTTCCTTTTAATTTAATGATAAATTATCTTGTAAATTACATTCTGAAGTGGTATTTCTTCTGCTTTAGAAAGTTTTTAGATTTTGACTATGAATTTAAAATTGTTTAATATAGTTTTCAAAGAGAAATCAGTAAAAGAGAGCCTCTTTCTGCTCTTACAGGCATGCTCTCTGGAATGAACGAAACTTCCACCACAATTATTGCTGCCCCGCAGAATTTTGCTTCCTCTGTGATCCTTCAGAAGGTAGCAAATGTAGCCAACGTGGGTGCAGTCCCTTCTGGACAAGATAATGTACACAGGTACGTTCACTGACCCGTGATGTGGAGGTAACTTGTATACATGTATAAATATATAATTCTCAATTCATAATTTTCCTTGAAAATATTAAGTTCTAAACATATCTGTGTGTGTGTGTGCACGCACGCTTATTCGTGTCCCACTCTCCGCGACCTCATGGACTGTAGCCCATCAGGCTCTTCTAGCCATGGAGTTTTCCAGGCAAGAATACTGGAGCGAGTTGCCATTTCTTCTCCAGGGGATCGTCCCAACCCAGGGATCAAAGCTGTGTCTCTTGTATCTACTGTCTTGGCAGGCGAGTTTTTTACCAGCTGAGCCACCAGGGAATAACATATCTATGCCCCTTCTTTTTTATGATAATACATTTGCTTGATGGGTTTGGAATAAGGTCCCTCTTCCGTATTTTGTACAGTCTTTAGTACATGGATATGGACTTTCCTGAAAGATACAGATAGTGTACCTGCATTTTATAATAGCTTGGTGATTTGTAAAGGTACTTGTGTGAGATATGGTTGCGAATTTCTTACTTCACTACAGTCGGTGAATTCTGGGAAGAACTGTTTTATAAAGCAGTGGATTTGAACTTTTACTTCAAAGAGGGGAAGTTTGGGTATAGATTTCCTTTTGACAGCAATCCCCTAAGGCTGCTTTCAGTGACGAGGAACCATTATGGGGCCAAATGCAGCGTCTGTTTCTTAGGCCAGGAAGTATCTTCACCACCAGCCATCTAAACTGTGAGGTCCAAGTTATTTGCCCTCAAAGGTAGCAGAAAACGTGATTAGTATGTGCCTTCTTTGTATTCTTACGAATGCTAGTGACTTGAAATGAAAGTAAAATAATTACTCCTTAAATAAACATGCAGTGATTACTTAGTCCTCTGTGAGCTTAAGGGAATTCATTGCAAACTATCTTTAATTCCTCTGTCATTCTACTGCCAATGGCATACTTCCATCATTACATTTAGGAAATAATTTAAAATCAAAGAGAGTGCCTTCAAACCTTTAAAAATTTAATGTATCTTTTTAAATTAATACAGGGGCAAGAGAGGCCCCAAATAAAGATTTCTGAGGGTTATCTGGATTTTTTTAGACTCAGCTCTGCCATTATTGGGCTTTATAACTTCTCCTTATGGGCTTTAAGTGCCTCATCTGTTTGGAAATGGATGGCAGGGAAAAGAAGGTGATTGAAGTGAAATTATGTTATCTATGGAAGAACGTTGGACTTGACATCAGAAGAGCTGAGTTCAAGTCTTGATCTGCCATTATAGAGTTGCCTTACTTCACCTGCTCATCGTGACAGGTTGAAAACTGCAGGTACTAGTCACAAATCAAATTTACCCTGTGCCTTTATTTTTTTTGAAAGGGAGGTCACTAAGTAAGTTGCTAAAGAGATCTGAGCACCTTTCATCTGAGGTCTGATCTGCTTCACTTTCTTTATGATAAGCCCTGTCATTCTCACATAAGTTGGTGATAAAATAATAAAATGGATAGAAGTTCTTGTTGGTACCACTAGGCAAATACAACTTATCTATCAGTGTTATTCAATAGGGGAAAAAAGGAACAGAAAGACTTTTCAGTGAAAATTTTTGATTCTATGTCTTCCTTGTTTTGTTTTCTTCTTTGAATTTTTTTTTTTTTTTCATTTTCCTGAGTGGTTTTCTTTAGCAGAAGTTGTTGTATTTTACTTATGGATCCTTTGAATTACTGAAATTACTAAAACACCAAAATATTGTATGTCATCTGTAACTTTTAGCTTTATTAAATTTTACCTGACTCATCTAGTATCCAGCATACTTCATTCAGTCTTACTTTAATATGTTCTTTCATAATAGACGAAACAGCGTAGGGTAACCCTTCTTTATGCTGGAACTTCTGATTTTGTTTTGCATCGTATGTAGGGTTCTAACTTTTCTGAAAGCAACGACAGTGTTCCAGATTTTTGTTTCTAAGAAGAAAATGGCCAGAATACCTTCTCCAAGCCAACAAATATGAAAACTATTTTCCTTTTGGGAAACAGAGAGACACTTATTAGCACAGTTGTATAATTCTTAATTAAAGCATAAAATTTGCCTGTAACTTGTCTTGGTGGTTTAGAAGTGGTTTAATGCCTGTTCAGATGATTAAGTGACAGTCCGTTCTCAATTATCCATACCACTATGGGGGAGGCACACAATAGGAACCATTTCTATTCAACTTTGGAATGCAGAAATTGCACTTATACTTTGTAAAAAATAGTTCTATGCTTTTATTTTATTTCTGGCTGTGCTGGGTCGTCTTTTCTGTGGTTGTGGCACGCAGGGCTACTCTAGTCTCGGAGCGCAGGCTCTAGACACACCGGCTCCGGCTGCCGCACGTGGACGCAGTGGTTGCGCTCCCAGGCTCAGTAGTTGTAGCACACGGGCTTCATTGCTTGCAGCATGTGGGATCTTCCCGGATCAAGAATTGAACCCGTGTTTCCTGCGCTGCGGGCAGATTCCTTACCACTGAGCCACCAGGGAAGCCTGCACTTAGACATCATGTCCGTGGTCCTCATATTCGTATACTTCTGCAAAGTGTTGACACTTTTATAATGAAGCCTTATCCCAGCAGTCTGGTATTTGGCTTACTTGGTGGAGGAGTCCAAGTTACTACAGAGCCAGAAGAGAATGAAATGGCTGTTATCTAATTCAGAACAGGCTGTGCTATCTTGACTTGCCTCAGAAGTCTCATCCTACTTACTGAAAATGGTTTACATTTGCTTTTGTTATAGTTAGGTATGGCTATAATAACGTTTGAAATTTTAGAAGGCTTCCAGGTAATAAATATCTAGAGTTACTCATGGTCTTCTATAGAGAAAATAACAAAAATTATTATTCTGCAAATGTAACATTTTTGCCACTCTTTTATGCCCAGTAAGTTAAAACCAAAATAAACAATTATTAGTAAAATCTGTACCAATGACTATCTTTATTTCATTTAAAATGAAATCTCAATTGCTATTCATAATAACAAAAATTAAGTTTACTACTTTATTAAATTTTATTAATGTTTTTAATGGTAGTGTTCAACAGTGTATTACCCTGTGGGATGAATGAATTTATATATTTAAGCTTATATACTACTTGTCATAATAAAATTGAAATCTCTATGAGATTTTTGAATGACTTCTCTATTCTTCTGTGGTAGTTGCTTTTTTTGAGTTTATGAAAAATTGGACCAAAACCATTCTTGTATTTATTAATGGTAATAAGTTTAAAATTACTTGAAAAAAAAAAAGCAATATGCATGAAAAGCATTTTGACCATTAGTATTTTAAGAAATTACATTATTCTTGGCTGGCCTATCTATTATGTTCTATTTAATTTTTCAGGGCCTTTTATTTCTGAGAGCACTTTTAAATTAACATTAGAATATTCTTTCTAACCATTCAATGAATTAAGTTCCTGTTGTCTAGTTTTAGGATCATTTGTTCCTACTACTGTTTACAATTTGAATATTTTTTACATTAAATACCAAGTTTAAAAATACTTATATAAGAATTAGCTAAGAAAAAACTAGTCTTTATTAATATGCAGATGTGTGTAATAATATAAAGTAGACATTTTAATTAAATACGTAATAGAAAATGGCTCCTAATACATTAGCAGAAAATACCTCCATTAAGAAAAAGTCAATTAAAGGAGCACAAGTTTTATGGAATTCACTTCAAAAACCACGAGCATTTTAAGTATAGTTAACCACTTTTAAAGATCAGTTGAAAAAGTATAACTACTTTTAGATTATATGACATTTAGTTTTTATTTTCTAAATGAGCCATAGAATCAGAAACCCAACCAGTATACTATTAAAACACTTAATTTCTATCTTCATTGCCATGGTAGGTACTTAAAGACCAAAAAAGCTGCTCTTTGAGAATAAAACCATCTTACTGAGATCTACAGAGTTATGGTCATTGTGGCAATCTTGCTATTTTCCAAATTACAGTTACCACATGATAAGGGGTAATATAGACATCAGAATCAAAAGAATCAAAGCATTTACTAAATATACAGCCAAATATCTTCATGTCCTGTTTAGATACTCATAATAGAGTGTCATATGAGACACGGAAAGTCTTAAAGCATATTATTTAAAACGATACTAATAAAGAATATGGGGTTCCCAGGCGGTAAAGAATCCGCCTGTAATGCAAGAGACACATCTTCAGTCCCTGGGTCAGGAAGATACCCTTAAGAAGGAAATGGCAACCCACTCCAGTATTCTTGCCTGGGAAATCCTATGGACAGAGGAGCCTGGCGGGCTACAGTCCATGGGGTCGCAGAAGAGTGAGACATGACTGAGCAACTAAACAACAACAAACAAAGTAATGTATACAAAAAGCAGAATGAACAATAGTAAGTCACTGTACAAATAGACTGAAAAGTTAAAAGAGTATGTGTTTTAGGGGAGATTAGAGACACTAGCCTTGGAAATTCTAGGTTTTTCTAGGGCCAGAAAAAATGTCTTGTTCTCCTCTAAGAAAGAAATTAAATTCAGCGGTTTTGAAGGAGATTTTTATTCAGCAGTTTAAAAACTGCATTTTTTTTTAAGTGCATTTGCCTTAATCACATTGTTTGTCCTCTGATAAACTAAGGTATAATGATTAAAATGCAGAAAGCTGAAAAATCTGTACCTTCAAAATCTCTAAGGTTTTTCTGTATAAAAGAGCCAGGTAGGAGTTTTTGTAAAACTCAGATTCCTGGGACCCACACCCAAAAACTCAGATTCAGGGCCGCTGGGACAGGGCCCAGGAATCTGCACTTTAGCCAGTACTCCCAAGTAGTTGCAGACAGATGTTCCAGAAGTTCGTGGTTAATGACAGCCACATGGTGTATTTCTAAAAATATTTTTCCTTGTATGTTTCTTTTTCACAGGTTAGTCGTTAAGAAATACCAGTAGACAAGATGTTTGATTTAAGCTTTTCTTCTTTTTGTCCTATATGCTCCATCAAGAAAGGAATTCGTTGTTGAGTCACTCAGTCGTGTCTGATTCTTTGCAACCCCACGGACTGTAGCCCACCAGGCTGCTCTGTCCATGGGGATTCCCCAGGCGAGAATTCTGGGTTGGGTTGCCATTTAGTAGCACATTACAGTGGTGGCTATGAGACGGTCTTAGACCGTAAGTAGAAGTTTGCCTTTCAGCAGTCTCAGCATTTTATATTTTAACCCAGTTTCAGGAATTCTGACGTTCACATACAGTAATATTGTTAAAAGCAATTATCGTACAACCTACTCATTTTGTTATATCGTACAACCTACTCATTTTACCCTTTCATGAACAACAAATTGACCTTACAAGGGGAAAATGTGATATTTGAGTGAAAGCAGAAAGCCATGTCTGTGTCATGATTCTATTTTGATTCTTAGCTTCTCCAGTAAAACCTTAGAAGAGCTTTCATTATGAAGTTGTATTCAGGACTTAACATTCCTTTTTACACCCTATATTTCTTAATCTATGGTTTGGATTTTGTTTACTGTGTCACTTTTTTAATTTGCAAATTTTGAACATGTACAATCTGAGAATAATTACAATCCTAATAGAGTAAGTGTTGTTTTGCTGTTATTACTTAGGTCCTTAACTATTAGAAAAATTAGATGCTGTGAATGCAACTGTGAATCCATGGCAACCTGGCAGCCAACTTTTAAAATTTACCAGCACACTTAAAGATCGTTTATTGTTTTAGGATTAAAATGTTTTTTTTTTTTTTACTTGAAGTAGTTGTAAAGAACAACTTGTTTCATTTCTAGTCCTTAAACTGTCTATACATGTTTAATGGTTAAGTATTGGAGTATACCATTGTTTGTATTCTAAAATATCCACATTGTGTAACTCCTTAATTCAGTATTTTTTGAAGACTTTTGTGACAGATTTTGTTAGCACTGGGGTTACAAACATGAACGACATACATACTTTTTGGTGAAGTCTTTGCTATTTTCCCAGTTTCGGTTCTTAGGTTGGTCAATCTTTGGGTTATTGTTTTTGTTTTCTTTTCCCGTGATAACTATGGAATATTTAAATACTGGGTAATTTTGAAGGACCATAATGAAAAAGAATGACATTTGATGTCTTGATGCCCAAATTTTATAAGCCTGGTACTATAGTCACCAAACTTAATCTGTTTTAAAACAAAAGTTTGTACATACAGTTGTTAATAATATAAAAGTGCCAGGCTTCAACCTCACTCTGTAACAAGTCAGAGGGATTCCCTGTGGTCCAGTAGTTAGGACTTGGTGCTCTCACCGCTGAGGGCCCAGTTTAATCCCTGGTCGGGGAAGTAAAATCCCACAACCTGAGCAGCATGGTCCCCCTCCAAAAAAAAGCAAAAACAAATTGGAGTCTCAGACATTACTGAGATTGTGAAACCTATTTTGTGATCAGTTTTCTCAGTTTGGTGGTTATCCACTAGGGCGCAGCACTGCTTCTTGGTCTGACTGCTTTGATCTCTGAAGGCTCTGAGCAGCGTTACGTTGGAAAACAAATGTGGACCTCAGTTAATTTTTACACGAAAGGCGCATTTGGATATTTCAGAAATAGCCAAACTGCAGTTAATTTTTGTTTTAGGATATTCTATATTTAAATTTTATTTAATTCTACTGTTTGTGAGATAATTTTCTACAATGCAACAGTTTTACAAATAGGAATATATAAATGTTTTCATGTAAAAATGAAAGAAAGGTATTCTTGATGGTTTTCCTTCTGGCTGACAGTTTTGTAAGGAATCAGAAGGGGGTAAGAATTTATTTGTTTTACTCTCTGGTTTTCTGTTAAGTCCCATCCCACCCCACCCCCCACAAACAGACAAACCAAAAATGCTCTAGAATAACTGGGATGTTTCGTATCTTTCTTGAGAAAGTGCACTTAGATTTTTTTTAGCTTTCTTATATAAAGAAAGAGAACGCATCATTGACAAGAGAGTGTGGGGAATCATGTTTTATACAAGTTCTAAAGATTAGAATGGAAAATAGACTCCTAAATTATGATGGTCGCTAATTCTTTTAACTCTTATCAGAATGTTAAAGGAAACATTACAATATTGCTGGCCTTTTTTTAAAATAATAGGGAAAAATACATTGCTTCAGATAAATTCTCTAAACTTGAATCACATCTAAATTTTTTCTCAATACTGATTCAATAGTGTAGTGGGCTTAACTTTTACATTTTTATAGTCAACAAAATAGGATTTTTTACAACATACAAACTCTCTGCCTTTTAAAAATGTTATGCTATATTAACTCAAAATTGTAGGGATTTATCATTTAAATCCTTTAGAAAATAATACTACAAATCAACATGCTTTGGTGCTTGATGTTAGGAAGCTTATTCAAACCAGTATTTCTTACATATAATTATTGTGCGACTTCATTACACATTTGTCAACTTTGGACTAATTATTTTTATACAGCTAGGGCAGGGCACTGCGTCTTGTGATCGTCTTTCTTACTAATAGGATTCTGTCTGCTTCAGCAGGCAGTAATTGAAGGCTTCATGTACAGAGTAGGAAAAAAAAAAGTTTTAGCCTGAGTGGGCCATTGTCACAGCTTCTGGTAACCAGTAGAACAGAAAACACAAGAAAATTGAACTCAGAATAGAAAAATCAGAAACCAGGAAGACTATCCAAGAGAAGAAAAAGCATGTCTTAGAGCTGTTGCATTAAGTGTAGCAAATATGATTCTGCATAAAAAATTTTTTTGTTTGTGAATACCCTGCGGATGGATGCAGCTTCTCAGATAACTATTTTTAAATTCATGTTGTTCTATTAACATTTAAGTTATTAAAAACAACTGAGTTGCAGGGTTCTTTTTCAATCCAACAAAGAGCATTTAAGGTCCATAGCCATTTTCTCACAAATCTAAAAAAAGGACAGTTTAAGTGCATGAAGGAATAAGTTCATGTATTGTAGATAATATATTTGTTCAAATGTGTTGTTATTTGACCTGTTCTCATAATAGTTATAAATTTTCTCAATAGTTAAATATTAGCTTCTTTAGAAGAGTAGTACATACTTTCATTTAGGTTTGGCAACCAGCTTATTTTGTCTTTTTCTTTAAATCTTAGAATTTTTTTTAATTTATTTATTTTAATTGGAAGCTAGTTACTTTATAATATTTGTAGTGGGTTTTGCCATACCTTAGGAATTCTTACAGACTTCAAAAATTAAATGTCAGTTGCTAGAGATAATAAACAAAAAGACATTTAATAAGATGAAATACAAATATATCCATACAGTTTTACCTTCTCGGTGGTTACAGACAACGAGTGCTTGGTGCTTAGAGTGAAAATGAAAAATTATGAAAAATACCTAGATGGTATTCTTTTAATAACATGGAGCCCATCATACATAGGCAATACATCTTTAACTGTCACCCACTTATTTGTCCTCATTTGTGGTGTTGCCGGTGTTCGAGGTTGGTTGGTCTCTAGTCGTCCCTCCTTACATTACAGCTCCATTCAAGGTTTTGTGTTTTTCATTGCTGGTGTCTCTTTTGAAGGAGTGGGGGGTAGGAGAATATTTATTTCTTTTTTTAACCTTTAAAGACAGAAATTTAAAATATGTCATGACAGAGCATCAAATCAAGATGCTTTGAATTACAGAACTCTACAAATCAGATGCACAGTTTTTGAAGAGAAAAATCTTTCTTTTTAAAGTTCTAGAACAATAATAGATTATATGCATAAAAGGTAAATCAGAAAAACCTTAATTTACTGTTGACAGATAAAAAACAAATACTAAGAGGGCATTTTGCATATATTAGAATTGTGTCACCTCAAATCAGAAAGCTTGGGTTCAAATTCCTGCTCAGCCATTCACTAGCCAAGTGTTTGAGCAAGTTTCTCCACTTCTGTGGGCCTGGGTTTCCTCATCTGTGAATTGATCTGACTCAGAATCAAGAGAAATAATGCAAGTGAGGTACTTAGCACCCAGTGCACACAGCACTTAATAAATGCTGCTATCATCGTTACCATGATCAGAAACTTCACAGCTCTTCTGAAAAACATTATATCACAGTGTGATCTTAGTTTGAGGCAAGTTCAAAGGTTCTGATGTCAGTCATTAAATTTAGTATACAAGTATTTGACGCAAGCTGTCTTCAGTGTTTCTTACACCCCCAACCTAGCTATTTGTTATTTACTAATTAGTATTCTTTCCATAACTATCTTTTAAATGTACATTAAAGCATAGCCTGTTTGGGAGTTAAGTGATTAATAAATTGGAGGCAGGGGTGGTTTCTGCTTTCCATGGACCAAAACAAACCAATTGTAATCATGCTGTGTTTCAATTAAATACATCCTTTTTGAACTGTGAAATGAGAATGTCAGAACATCTGATCTTCTGGTCCTTTGCTTTAAAACATTGCTTCCACCACTTGTGCCCATTAGAACATAGAGAACTAGTTAAAAGACAGTAGCTTTCACACCAGCTGACAGATTTTATTGCTGGGATGATTTGCTTAATGTGTTTCCACTGCAGTGTAAGCAAATGCCTCTTTCCTTCTACATTTGTATTCTTTACTGTATTGATAATTTTGTGGTAATAAATATCTTAAAAACATGTACAAGACTCTAGTTCATGGGGTCACAGAGAGTTGGGCAGGGCTTAGTGACTGAACAACAGCAGGACACTAGCTTTAATCTCTGTAAACATACTGACGTCAGAATTGACTGTTGTCTCTGCTGAGTTTGTATTTTTGTAAGATCAAACCTAAGTTTGAATAGAAAAGAGACAAAAGGCGCCTTGGGGTGTGCAACCCTGACAGTCAAGTAGCAGCACTTTGCCTTCCTATTCAGAATGCATGACAGTCTTCTTCTTCATGGTCCCAAGGCACAAGTGTTAAGTAAATGAAGAGACTACTAAGACTGCCATTGACATGATGATACCTGTCAGAAATAGGGACCTCCACCGAAATCTTTGTTGAGTGACAGTTTGGTGATGACCACATCTGTGGGGAAAGTTGCATAAGGGGGTGAGACAATAGAGCCACCTAGGGTCTGTCATCTGGTGACATGGTTTAACAGAAATCCAGAAAGAGGGTTCTCCTGTGAAGCAGAAGAACCTCGAAAATTGGGACAAAAGGAATGCAGAAACCTGCAAAAGGTGTTAGAAAACAGAGGTCATTTGAGGGCAGGTGATCTTGTGTTCTCTCAAAGGTGCAGATGACCTAGAGCCTGTTATACAGAGTGAAGTGAGTCAGAAAGAGAAATATAAATATCGTATACTAACACATATATGTGGAATCTAGGAAGACAGTACTGATGAATTTATTTGCAGGGCAGCAATGGAGACACAGAGAGAACAGACCTGTGCACACGGGGGCAGGGAGGGAGCGGGTGAGGTGTGTGGAGAGAGTGGCATGGAAATCTACGTTATCATGTGTAAAATAGCTAGCCAGCGGGAATTTGCTGTATGTCCAGGGAATTCACACAGGGGCTCTGTGACAATCTAGAAGGGTGGGGTGGGGAGGGAGGTGGGAGGGAGGCCGAGGAGGGAGGGGACATGGGTGTACTTATGGGTGATTCTTGATGTCTGACAGAAAACCACACAATTCTGTAAAGCAGTTATCCTTCAATTAAAAAAATAAAATGGCACCCCAAAAAAAAGTGCAGCTGAGGTGCCCGTCTCCTAATGTCTTGTGTGGGCATCTAAAGGGCAGATGGGTGTGTTCAAGCTTTCATGAAACCTCTATGATTTCTGTTCCTAAACTGCTTACTTATAGTTGCTTCTCTCAGTGGAAAAATTGCTCTATCAGATTCCTTGCAAGTCTACAGCATGTTTGGATACAGTAAACAAATACACGTATAGGAAGGTTTCTAATATACTTTATCTACCACCCATTAGCTGATATTTTTTTTTTAGCTAACGTTGTAAAACACAGCTTAAAATTGTTGAAAAGATTTTCAACTTAGTAAAATTAGCATAATTGTTTTGCTTTTGATACATTTTTCTAATTATTGTTGGAAAACTGATCTTCATGATTCTGTTTAGGCCAAAGATGGCTTATTAGGTACTCCCCCCACCCCACCCCCCCAAAAAAAAGATAAAGAAAAAAAAAAGAATCTAATATATTATGAGCTCTTGGTGTCATTTCAAAAAAAAACTCAAAAAAGAAATTACTTTCCATTTAAAGAGAATCTGCTTCCTGCTTAAGTGGCTAATATTTTAATTAAGTCGGGAGTGAAGTTTTTCTGAGTGTCTCCTGATAAACTCCCTCTTTTATGTTGATGGTAATTAAACAGATCCCTGAGGAGGCTGTGGGCTCAGTGCGAGGCCCGTGCTAATTGTCAGACAGGAGACACTGACCAGTTGGCTTGCTCTTGAATGGCCCGCAGCGTGCTGTCAGCGCCGCGGTCTGATTTTCTGTATTGTGCGCTGTTGTCAGGGCTAACTGGGCGCCATTGTGGCTGGAGATGTCGCGCAAATTGAGGCAGATGGCTCAGGTTCAGACACGTGTCCTGCCGAAAGGGGAGAGGGGATTGGCCCTGCAAAGTGGGGTCACAGCAGGTCACAGACCTGCTCCACACTTGTTAGTGTTTTCAAAAGCTCATGTGCAGCAACTTTGTTTTTCTCCAGTCATCCCTGCAGTCAGACCCCCTCACCCCCCCAAAATCTGTGGAACACGCTCCATGTAAAAAACGGGGGCCTAGGAGGGGACCGTTCTCTTCCGTCTCTGGGGCTCAACTGTGCAGGCAGAATGAATGAGCAGGATAGACAGAGGTTCATTGCATCTCCAACGGCTTTGCAGTCAATTGCAGTGCTTAAAAGGCTAGTTTTGCTTTTAATTCCACGTAATTAGTAGGTTCTTCATGTCTTGGAATTTAGTAATGTGAGCCTTAGACCTCAAGTTTCCTCTTTCCTATTCTAAAGCAGAAAGAAGATCTAATGTTCGGAACATTAAAAACAAAATACAAACAGAGGGAGTGTGGTGTTACACGTGGCTGTCACGTGATTTTCTTCCATGTCCTCAACGTTAGAGACTGAAGTTGAATATTTTAGCATGTATGAATTCACTGAAACCTAGTAAGAGTTCGATAATGCACATAAAATTATCTAATTTCTTGCATAATCATTTTCAGATATGAGAAATTAAAATTTCAAGCTCTTTGAGAAAGATAACCTTTTCTTAACATGTTTTAAAGATGAAAATAGAGCAGTTTATTTTAAATGGCCTTTGGCTGGTGAAATGTTATATATCAAATGAATAAGTGATTCTCAAATATGTAGTAATCAAGAGTTATTCACATGCATCTATTGTTCAAACTAATAAGTAAAATAAAACTCCTTTTTCTGTTCTTTTCCCAAGATACTGAAATTACCTGTTTGTGGTAAGCATGGTGCTGGGCAGTTTATTGATTTTTGGGGGAGAATGCTTGTCTTTGGGTTTGGGGCAGTAGGGAACCTGTAATAAATTATTGAGGAAAAAAAAGTTAGTTTAAACCTATTTGAATATATGCTGTCTCCTTTTGTCCCCCTCGTGATAAAAGGTCCCTGGTGTGTTGGTTTTTTTCCTTCCAGGTTTGCAGCTAAAACTGTGCACAGTGGGTCGCTGATGCTCGTCACAGTGGAACTGAAGGAAGCCTCCACAGCGCAGCTCGTCATAAACACTGAGAAGACTGTGATTGCTTCTGTTCTGCTGCGGGAGCTGAAGCCCGTCCTGTCCCAGGGGTAACCTGCTTGCATCTGGACTTGAGAATCTGGCACACAACAAAAGTGCCTGGCATCCACCACTGCTGCCTTTCATTTATAATAATAGCCCTTCCATCTGGCAGTGGGGGAAGAAGACACTCTTGACATTCTTGTCTCCTGCTTTAGAATGCTAGTGTGTATCTATCGTGAATGCAATACTTTCCCCCTTTTCGCTTTGCTAACCAAAGAACATATATTTTACTGTCAGTTATCTCAACTCCTAAATCCATGTGGCATTTTCTCTGTCCTGCTACTTCTTCCGGCCCTCTCGGCTCCCTTCCCTTTTTCAACAATGATGGACATGAACTGGTTGCTTAAAGTTCACTGGAAGTCATCTTCCTTTCTGCAGTAAGCAAAAATTAGCCTAGAAATAGTAGACATGGCCTCTCAGCCTGGTCTATGAAAAATGGGGTAGTGTACTTCTTAGAATTAAATTCAGAAACAACAATTTATCTGCAGAATTTTGTTCTACGAATTTCCTGGTATTGTAATTGGTTATTGACAACTGTCATCATGAAATTATCTCTGAATAATAAGATAAATAAACTAGCACCTGAATAACATTTGTCTTTGCATTCTTAATGAGAAATCATTTATAATCCTGAAGTTCATATGCTGAGGTTTCTTTAAAATAAATGTTTTGAGTGTTATGTAGAGAAACAGTGGGGTGTAGTTGGTGAAAGAAAAACCACTTTCAAACCAGGTAGGTTTTCTAGTTATGTTACAGTCCGTTAACTCCAAGAAAAAAGCTGATATATTTAATAACAAAAACAAAAGTCTTCACGTCTTCTTATAGACAATTTTGATCTTAGTAAAGATCTGATTACAGGCCTGTTAAAACTACTAAAGAAATTCTTTGAATTTCATTGTTCCTTTACAGATTTTGATGCCCAGCTCTGATGGACTGACATGCCTTTGGAAGCTAACTAGTATAAACTAAATGATAGAAATCGTAAAAACTAGTTATATGATCAACATTTTAGCATTTTTCCCTGAAGTGTTTTTTGGGGTTTTTTGTTTGTTTTGTTTTACAAACTTAGACAAGTTACTGTTTTAATAATCATTTTGTAAAAGATTGTTCTGTAATCAGAAAACTTTCCTAATACTTTTAAAGCCAGTTGAAATTGTATTTACCAAACTTTGTGATACAAGGTAATAAGACTTGAAGATAGGTCCTTTTATATGGAGCCACATACTGATTTTTTGAAAGTAAAAAGAGACGGTACACTGATTGAAACATTATGGAACATATATAAAGAGTAAAGAAAAACAGAAACATTCTTGGGCCATTCAGGCTGTGAAAAAAATGATTTAGATTTTTCAGGTTGTGAGCTGGACAGAATGTAAGCTGGTTACATTTTCCTGCTCCTGAAATGCAGCCGTTAATCTGGGTGAAGTATTGCTGCAGCAGGAACATGCCCTTCCTCACCGTGGAGACATGTATACTGTGATGGGACTCACACCAAGAAGCGCCTCTGTAATTGCAGCCCCTTGGCATTTCCATTATTCAACCTGTTTCCTAGGGCTTTACACCTTTGGATTTTTAAGTCGATAACTTTTTAAGACATTATAAAGAATTTGACAGGCCAAGTATTTGTTTTCTGAAAAAAATATATATGCTTAGTGTCATCAAAGCAGAGGGGCAAATGCATGTCATGATGTAGAGAGATTTTTATTTTCCTTACATTAGGACACTCATCTTTGAAAAGAGGTCATGCATTTTTCTGTTTTTTAAAATGAAGGAAATTTCAATAAATTTTACCTTTGAAAAAGATCACCATTAATATTTAATTTTTAATATGTACATTAAATTAATAATATGTGTGGTATGCTAGCAGGTGAAACCGCTTGAACATCAGTAGCTTCTTAACATTTTTTCACATAACTGAAATGAGAAAAATTACCGCAGTCCCAAGTTAAAGGTTTAGGGGGTTTTTGTTGTTTTTTTCACCTTTCTTTGGCACAGTGATTCAGAGTTCCTTTCCTCATATTTCTTTTAATTTTATCATAATCCATGATTATCTTTTAAATTGTTCCATTGAGTTGAGTTAGTCAATGTTGAATTCTTAATTCCAGCTATATTTTTTCATTTTAATGCCCACTTAATGGGACACTTTATGTACACCAGTCTTGAAGAATGGCTTACATGGTGTATTTCAGACTGAGCCACATTTTTGGTATCACAATACATTTGCTTTATTTATTATAAGAAAAGGAAAAGAAGAGACTGTAACAATGAATTTTTACCCAGTTAAAATATTAGATACTTGCCCTTCCCAATAACTGTTAGCAAACATTTGAACAACTTTATAAGCTTATGAAAAGTTTGCCCTCATAAACCTATGTTTCTGTGGTTAAAAATTTAAATGTTAATATTAGAGAAGACAAGAACCCAGAATGACAAATAACATAAAGGGAGGTTTAAAAAAGAAAAAAAGTAGGCCCAGCTAAAGGAACACCTGAGATCTTTGACCTTTTCTGTTCCCTCTCTGTAATCTCTCTGACATTATTGGCAACTTTGTTTAAAGGGGGAAAAACTCCTCTCTTACATAATCAGAGGGGAGGAAAAAAGTCCTATGTTATAACACAAAATTAACAGAGCCTTACTGTCTCCTTTCTATTCAAAGACCCCGTCCACTGTGGAGCGTGATGAACTACGGTAACCCTTGTTGAGGGGTGGGAACATAGAAGATGAGCTCTGTTCCCCGCAAGAGAGCTACAGTCCAGTTGGCAATAAATAGAGATGGCAGTGTGGCCTCGGCCACGTTAGTGAGCCCTGGTTTCGTGCTGAGAGCCTCACTTCCACTCCACTCCTCGGTGCCAGGCCAGCCCCAGGGGCCTGCGGAGCCCGTGTTACCACCGCCCCCTTCTTTCCCAGGTGAGAGGAGGCCAGTTTCTGAATGCACACTTTGTTTGTTCCTCCATCAACTGAAGGTCCATTCATTGAGATAATTACTTTCTGACCATGTCCTTGATTATTTTTTTTTAAATCCTTGTCCATCCCCTCCCCACACCTTCCAACTTGGCCAGTTACCTCAGGAAAAGTTTTCAGGATCACTTCTGGCCTCTTCTCAAGATTTTAGAGAAGAAAATCAAGTTTATGACAGTGTTATCGTCTTAGATGAATGGAAATTGTGTTTAATAGAAAAATACACCCTTAGATGGGCCAGAAGTTTCTTTTCTGAATCTTCACAGACTCCATCTCCTTATGTGACTTTGACTCCAGACAATTACATGAGTGCTTTATTCTGTTCCTATTTTGCTAACATTCCTCTTCTTTCCCACAACTTTTCAACTGCTACAAGTAAGCAGGATTTTAAGATCTGGCCTGCCTGGTAAGTTACCCATCGTATGTAGTTGTTTTTTTTGTTGTTGTTAACAGTGTGTAAAATGTGTAAAATCAAAAACGTGTTAGATTCCACGTGATCACCTGACCCACACACTCAGGCCACGGCTGTTCGGAAGCTGAGATTTCTTCTAGGAAAGATCGAGAAGCAGTTGGCAGATTCATTGTCAGATCGCACCAGTAAGAGTTAACTGGCTTTAGGGGAAGAAGTCATAACTGTGCTGGAGGGGTCTGAGAAGGTTTGACTGAGCCTGTGAGGCTAGCTCTTAAAAGCGGGGTGGCGTTTAGAGAAGTGTTTCCAGAAGTGAGATGAGGGAGCATGTATTGTCCTCAGCAGAGGCTATATCTTAGGACGCTTTTGAGACATTCTTGGTACAGAAGGCTGCACTGCTCCCACGCTGAAGTGCTGGCCCCTTCCTCTCCCTGCCCTCCTCTGTGCCCTTGCCCCCTCACACAGCCCGTCTCTCCTGAAGCCGTCCCCCAGCTTCCACCTCAGTGCTGCTTAGGGAAGAAACGCCGGGCTGAGCTGTTACCCCTGGGGCTACACTGAGCTTGTGCACGGAAGTCCGCAGAAGCAGAAAGAAAGGGGGGAACAGGTGAACAGTGGAAAGGTAGGATCTCCCGAACAGAGATCAGGAGAAACAGGTTTGGTTGGTTTTCCTCTCCTGCTTGTAGGCCAGTTTCAGGTGTTTCCTTGGGAATTATTTCCTGGGCCACTGCTGGTTCCAGAATGAGTCTTTCAGACTTAAAGTAGCTAGAGAGTATTAAGTTCCACTGGTGTCTCTTTCCTGGTTAGGTGATTGACTGTGAGCTGAAGTGAAGGTAAAATTTCTAATCACCCCAGTTTGGTGTACATAGTCACTTGTACATATAATTCCTAGCTGGTTCATTATGCACGCTGAAGACCCCAAACCCTCAAAACTCAAATGAGGACTTTTTACAATGGACTCAAACCTGTCTTTAATGACATTCTGAGAGCCTGGTTTCTCATTTAAAACCTAGGGAGCCAGAGATTTGGCTTAAATGTAGAAGGGTCTTTATTCTAAGACCTAGAGATGTTAAGAAAACCTAACCAATAGATGATTCTGGGCTCATTAATGTCAGAGAAGGGGAAGGTATCAGAATAGAGGAGGGAGTGGGGGAAGGGACATTGGCTGTCTCCAACTTTACCCCAACCAAGATTCTGATTTGTTTCCCCCTAGAAGGCTCAGACGGTAGAGAACGCGCCTGCCGTGCAGAAGACCCAGGTTTGATCCCTGGGTTGGGAAGATATCTTGGAGAAGGGAATGGCACCCCACTCCAGTATTCTTTCCTGGAAAATCCCATGGACAGAGGAGCTTGGCAGGCTACAGTCCGTGAGGTCTCTAAGAGTCAGACATGACTGAGCAACTAACGCTTTTCACAGAAGAGCATCTTCTCAGACTATGTAAGAAACAACCTACTTCAAATCAGTGGGATGTGAATGAGGACTCTTGTTTCATGGTAGGGTCAGCCATCTCTATGCGCAGCAGTGAGGCATTGTTAAGACTGGCCTTCAAAGAGAAAGAGGTTTAATTCTGCCTTTGCAAAGGAATTAAAGATTGTATGAAGGTGGGCCCCTCCACCTAAACTTAAACCCCTCTTTGCTTATTCCTTTTGGTAGTACACTTAGGATAAGGTGTGAGCTCAAATATGCTGCCACGGGAAGGATAATACAGAAGTTTGGTTGTGCGGGAGGGTGGGACAAGTATCCTTCAAACCAAAGGTTTGCTTTTTGAGCTTTAAAAAAATGAAGCCACTCAGAAGGCCTCTTACTGGCATTACAGCAAAGTCACCATCACCAAGGGCGCTCTTGCCGGCAGCCCAGAGCCTCCGTGTTGTTTGGGCCTCATCAAAACCGCAGGGCCTAAATAAAAATATTTTGTCAACAAAGTTACGGGTAGCTCTGTTCCTAATTGAAAGTAATTATGATTTCTGTGCTGTGGTGTAATTACCTAAAAAAAAGGCAACGTTATTTGACGATTAAGATTCTGGAGCGAGCCGTGTTCTTTGGGCTCTCGCTCCGCTCCTCCATCAGGGACTTGGTTTCCGCGGCCTGCAGCTGCTGGGGCTGATTTACAGAGCTGCGGCTGTGGCTGGTCATAAATAAATCCTCTTATATAGTTGTTATGAACACCTGTTAGATCATCTGTCAGCAAAGCGCTGTTCACATTTATCATGGTGCGGTAGTTATTTTACCTCAATCCATTTCCAACTGACTCAGCCTCCATTGCTGGATTACTATTACCACACCATAATCGCTCGCTCCCACTCCATGTTACAACTTGCAGATAAAAGATTTCACTACTTGGCCAAATTTCATAAATAAAGGAGCAGTTCAGTGCAGTAAAAGTTTATTTTTGTCATCATTTGTCACCCCATTATTCCATAAATCAAATGGAATAGCGCTATTGCCAGCCCAGGCGTTGCTGTCAGCCTTAGGCATGGAAATGGTCCGTTTCTTCCTTTTAGATGAGATGACATGTCTTTCAGACTTAACTGGCTTATGGTTTTGTTTCACCCATTTTATTTTATTACCCCTCCAGAAAAAGCCCTGGGGAACAGAAAGGCTTACGGAGTGAAATGGAAACAGAACACAAGCCCAGCACACCGCTCAGCTCAGTCATCTGTGCTCCCCCGTCCCGTCCCCAGGAGCTTGACCACCACCCGCACTCACACACCGAGTCCTGGGCTGAGGATAGTTTTCATAAACTTCGGAGGGATTGTAGTTTCTATTAGGGAAAGGCTATTACAACGTGGAGTTAACAGACATTGAAAAACCTGACTTGTGTCTCCAGAGACCTCGATTTGACAGACTTTACGCAAAGAAAAGACGCAGGAGTTTCTTTGCTAAGGTGCACGTTAATGGCGCTGAGGCTTCCAAAGGGAATGGTCAGCCCCAGAGCATGTCTTACCCCTGAAGCCTTGTCAGCTGAGGAGCTCTGGAGGGACAGTCAAGACTTACTAGCGAGTCGCGAACTCTGTCTCAGGCAGAAGTCTGAGGAAGGCAGTGTCCCTTGGTTGAAAGGAAGAGGACAGAAGAGCTGAAGGAATGGGCTGATAGAAAAGGGTTTATAGTTGACATTATACGTCCTAGTTGGTTCTAATTCAAGTTACATTCTTCATAGTCATTATGTAGCTCATAAATTCAATAAAGTGTTTTACTGTTACTATAAAAATGACAGGAGGGGGGTTTTATGTTGTAAGTTTCGTTAGTTGCTCTTCCTGTTTTATGTTGAAGTTCTCAGGCCATTATGTCATTAAACTCCTTGGAGTCTGAAGGGCTCAGGCCCCTCCATTTCTTGCGTGGTGCACACTTGGCCCCGTCAGCCCTGGCCAGGCCGCCCCACTGGATGCTCAGTGCCAGCTGGCCGTGGTGCCAAGAGGGCACGGCTGCCTGAATCTTTTATTTCACGAGAAACAGCTTCCATCTCTGAAGATGTGTAGCAAGGAGGCCTGGGATACAGGGTCAGCTTGAGGCAGACTGCTCCAGGGGCTCTTGAAAATTCTAAAGAAGGAGTCCTTTTTTATCGGCAGGAGGGAGACTTGCTGGATGGGGTGTCATAGCTCCAGGCTCTGTGGAGCCCGGAACTGGTCTCTGCATCAAGACGGGTCTTGACACTGACACCGCTAACTTACTGTTCAGTCGCTAAGTCGTGTCCGACTCTGTGACCCCATGGACTGCAGCATCGCAGGCCTCCCTGTCCTTCACCATCTCCCAGAGTTTGCTCAAACTCATGGCCATTGAGTTGGTGATGCCATCCAACCATCTCATCTTTCCCCACTTCTCCTCTTGTTAACCTTTGCCTAGGTTCTAAGTCCTTGATAAAGTCCCAAGCAAATTTAAGGTTGAAACCTTATGGGATTTTTTGGAGAGGAAACACCACTCTCTTGACTGTTCTTTGATTCCAGAAGCAGCAAAGGGCATTTCTGCCCTAGGAAACTTTGCTTTCTCCAGATGTTTGTTTTGAACAGAATATCCACACGGAAACAGCAACTACTAATTCTCTGGCCAGCGTGCATCAAGGCCTTAATCTAAAGCCTCCCATCCATCCAGCTGTCTGGCATTTGCTATTATAGGGCACCAACAGAGAAATGAGGCTGTGGCTTTATCACTGCACCCTGGGTGACAACTTGATTTTCTGCTTTCACCGCAGGCAGCAGCAGCCCACCATGATGGGGCTGTTAATTTGTGCATTTCATGGTGTCTGTCAGGGGGGCTGGGAGAGGAGGGTTTCGGGGGAGAGGGAATGGAGCATGTCCCAGCCGCGGAAGCACCTGTCTGCATTGACGGCACAGAAGCACTTCTTATTAGCGTGCAGGTCTCTAGATGCAGCCCGGGATGACAGCCTGGCATCCCAGCACCCACACACTGTGACAGGCGCCGGCAGCCAGTCCCATTGTTTGCCCTTGATGAGCATGTCATTAATGGAAATGGAAGAAAGTGAGGGCCACATCAGTATTCAAATAGCCTCTATTCTCTCTGCCATTCACCCGGCTGGCTCAGCCTGCTGCAGATTTCCTTCTGCAGGCTCCTCTTAGACTTAAAAAAAAAAAAAAAAGATTTATTCCCATGGCATATAGATCCTCCCCATGTTGTTCCTGGTCTCTTCCCATCCTGTGTCTGCAGCCACCTCTCTAGGTTGGATTCAGCTGGATCAAAGGAGATGTGGGTTCCTGTGGGTTGCAAAGGTCAAATTAGCCGGTGCACAGGCTGTTTGCCGCCCAGAAAACACACACTGTCACCCTCGAAACCTCTTCCTGTGACCCCCGAATCCTGCATCTCCTCTGGGGAGGTGGTGGCTGCTTAGGCGCCTCTCAGAAATACCTGAGAGCTCGGAGACCTAGAGGAGAGAATCTGACTCCAAGAGTGGCTGGCTGGCGTGGAAAACAGCTCTCCTCTTTCTCAAGTTGAGTAAATTAAAGAGAAGTTAAGGAAGCTTCGTAACAGTCACTGGTTGGAAAGAACTGTGTATTGCGCACAATTACTTACAGCCAAGTGGAGGGTGACTGAGCCCTAAATATGTGTTTCCGTCCCTCAGACCCTGTGTTGGTCTGTTTGCTTAATAACCTAATTAGTGCTCGGGGGGAGGATATCGACGCTGCTGCCAGCAGCCATTGCTCTTCCGTGCGTTTCTGTCGCCCACTGGACTTTCGTGTTTCCTAGCTGTGCACACACACACTCTTACACACATCTACACACGCATGCCTCCCACACATGCCCAGGAGCCCCCTCTCCCAAAGTGAGCCCTCGTCCTTACCCCACGCACCCCTACATTCTCTGCCTAGTCCTGTGTTTGCAAGATTCACATCTCCTCCATTCAGATGGAACATTCCTAGAGCGGACCGCAGGGAAAGCCCACTTCTCACTTGTCTCTGGCCTTTTAGTAAGGAAAGGCCAGCAGAACTGTCTGCCGTGCATCCCTAGCAAGGTTCCTGATCTGGGGCTCCTCCGTCAGCGCGCTCAGACAGCACCCATCTTCTAAACTAGCCTGGCTGGAGGCAGAACACAGACGCCAGATGCCTGGCCAGGGGACTCAGGGCTGCTCCCTCACCAGCGCTGTGCTCTCCCCTTACCCCATCTGGAGTTGAACGGGGTAGTGCTTGCTTTCACGAGCTGTTTTTTCCCCTGAAACAGGGACTCTGACTGAAGAAGCCGTGTCTTTCTGCTCCTAGTTGAGGGGCCACAGTGTGGTCGGGCTCGGGGTAGACGTCCATGGAGCTGTTCCCATCCAGTATGACCCCTCTATGGACCTGGGGGATCCGAGAACAGATTTTCTCAGGTGTTTATCTGACAACCTACAAAGCCCCCCAACCTTTCTCCAGGAGAAGCCCAGAGGGGTGATAATGGTTGAAAAAGCCAGGTCGTAAATTGGGCTTTCTCTGCTCACTTGCTTTGGAGCTGAGGGACTCCACGGAGGGCAATTTAAAAGGAACAGAAGCAGGCTGAGAACAAAACTCCCAATGCTTTAGCCTCAGTGTCAGAGTGATGGAAAATAATTTTCACATTTGATTAATTATTAAGAGATCTGTTTAATAAAATATAGAGAGAGCATTTTGTCTCTCCACAATCGTTAGTATGACCCCAGACCCCTATTTTGGAGGTGAACAAAAAGCTATTGAGGTAGAACAATAAATTTTGTCCCCAAGGGTTTTTGCAGAAGTGGCCACAGGGCCGTCCTGACAGATTTAAGGCAGAAATCCCACAGCTGACACGGAGATGTGTCAAACCCAGTGGCTTCCATTGGCAGGTCACACTCGCCAGCCTCACCCAGACATGTGAACAAAGCAAAACCACTGACCTCGAAAGAAACTGGGCATCGGTAGGGGCTCTTCCTTTCTGTTTTACTTTTTAAGAAAATTATCTCTAAACCATAGGTTCAGGTGTTTAGCATTCTTGATAGATATTTATTTCAAATGCAGCAAGTCACCAAGGAATTCTATTCCTTTATGAATACATTATTTTCAAAACCCCACAATTTCTCTGCCCATGACTGTATTTTATTGGCATTTAAATGGGAATATCTAGGTCTTAACCAATAAATATCCCATATGAAGGAATTAGGTTTCTTGTTTTCCTCCAGGAAAAAAAGATGTAAGATTATCTGTAAGATTTGTATGTAGAGTCTATTTTATTCAACTTCAGGCATTCAACTAATTTAAAGGTAGCCCCATTTAGTTTTGTGAATATACATATTAATTAAAAAGCACTTGATAAACATTTCAAAGACTGGATTTTTTTGTGCACTTTGATTTGCAAGTTATTTTTGACCTTCTTGTGCTCTGCAGACTGGCAGCCAGGCGTTATCAAAGTCAGGCCCGGAGACGCTCAGGCTGAGGTCACTCCAAGGTGCCTCCACACACTACCTGCTTCCGCATCTCAAGGTGCTTGTCTTTTCCCTTCACGCAGTGTTCCTCTGGTTAAGGCAGCAGTGAAAGAGCACCTCTGATTCAGAAAAGGATGAGTCCTCCCTGGTTCAGATCCCAGGCCGTCTGGAATTCGCAGGCTGTGCCCAATGGGCCTGTGCCAGGGCCTCCAAAGCCTGCCGCTGTTTCAAGACCTTCCACCATGGCCCAGCTACTTGAAGATAGATCCCTCAAACATTCTGGAGGGAATTCCAGAGCTTTTTGTCTGCAAATATTTTCACTCCCCCAGCAGCAGTCACTATTGCGAATGTAAAGCATAGCATGAAAAGCATGTTGGAGGGATGGGGAGAGCTTGGCCGGCTGGGAGGAGGCTGTGTTGATCTTTCAGTTGCTAATCTAGTGTGATGGGAGAGGTCTGTGGCCCCAGCCGCCAACACGGTTCCTTATGGCAGGAGGTGACCTGCTTTGGACCAAAACAAGCACATACGTCAAGCTCTCCTTGGACCCCTGAAAAGCAGGACAATTTACAAGAAAATCCAGGAGTGAACAGAGAGGAAATATCAAAACCTATTTGATATTTTAAAAATCAAAAATATCTTTATAATTGACCTCGTGCTTCTTCTATTTTCCCTATTTGTTTTATAATGCACTGAATATATTGGAGCAGGACAGTAATACATACACAGCAATAGAATCAATGTGCCATGTATAAATTAGTAACATGAGTAGTAATATTAATACCTGTATATAACATAATACAGGAAATGATACACAGTCAGCAATGCATGTAGGCAGTTTACAAATAAATGCGGACATTGGAGCCAGCTCAATCCACACCCCCGGAGCCCTCGGGAGGGCCCCCACTGCTAAGATGCCTTCTGAGAGGCCGGTTCTTTCCTCCACGACTGTGGTTTGGGGAGAGTGGGCAGCGTGGCCTCTTGAGGCGCCAGGAGGTTACTTCTACTTCCCAGACAATAGAGACGCATGTTGTCTCCCGGCCCTCATCTTTCTCCCTAGGGGCCGTGGAGAGAAGCAGGGTCGGGGTTCAGCCACTGTGAGGGAGGGGCGCAAGGAGGCGGAGCGGGCTCCCTGCGCGGGGACTCCCACTTGGGTAACTTGGGAGGCGGCCGCGGGAGCCGGCCTCTGTCGGGGAGGGAGGAGGGGGCCTTCGGAGGGCGGGACGGCATCTGGATCCATCTCATTAGGAGTGAGGGATGACTCATGATTCACAAAAGGTCATTGCCTACTGAGGTAGATAAATTACCTAGGAGCCTTCAGCAGAGTTGGAGGACCTATTTGGTAAGGAAGTTTTCATTAAATCAAAGATTTTATGGCTTCTATTTTGTTGCATAGGAAAAGGGAAATAATTAGTAATTGGCGAAATAAGTGCAGGGAATAAAAAAGTGTAATGTTATTCTAATAGGCCTTGTCTTGGTCTTTAACTTTTCACTTGCGAGGAGCATTATTTTTTAACTCAGATGTATAAAAACCAGCCACACTGAGAAAGTGGAACCAATTGCAGTTAAACAATTGAGGGGAGCACTAACCAATAATAGGATAAGCTTTAAAATGCCATAAATATTTTTCCTTTTTACTGTGTTTGATTTTTGATGATTCCCATAACCCATTGGTTAAAATTAAATAGACACGTTCTTTGGTATTACTCAAATACATTTTAGTGCTAAACTATATAAAGCAGGAGATATATATATATTAATATATTTGCCCCCAAATTGCCTGTTACATGAGCTTCTCAGATGGACCCCTATTTCTCTACTGACATTTCCATCTTGGGAGACACCCCCAGATTATAACAATAGTAACACTGAAATTAAAATTTCTCTAAGGGTGAATTTGACCTAACCTATTGAGGTGTTACCGTAGTTTATAGGCAGATTTTTATAGAATAACAAACACTGGAGCCTTTAAGTCGGTGAAATATTTACCCCTCACATTTACATAGCCACAGGGATTTCTTTTTCATAGGATTCCTGCCTTTTTACTCCCAATTAAATCTGCTTTGGAGAGGGTTTGTGCTCCTGTGAGATTCACAGGCTATCAGAAATAAATGATCAACAATGATATATGGAAAACAGCTCAATGGGGAAGGAAAAGAGTAGATTCACAGTGATGATACCTATTGTTTTAAATGCTAACTTCCTTGAATAGAGGACTTCCTATGGTTGGTTTTAGACTAATGCTTTTTTTTTTTTTAATATAAGTCCTTTATTACTCCTTTAATTTTCTTTCTTTTTTTTTTTTTTTATTAGTTGGAGGCTAATTACTTCACAACATTTCAGTGGGTTTTGTCATACATTGATATGAATCAGCCATAGATTTACACGTATTCCCCATCCCGATCCCCCCTCCCACCTCCCTCTCCACCCGATTCCTCTGGGTCTTCCCAGTGCACCAGGCCCAAGCACTTGTCTCATGCATCCCACCTGGGCTGGTGATCTGTTTCACCATAGATAGTATACATGCTGTTCTTTTGAAACATCCCACCCTCACATTCTCCCACAGAGTTCAAAAGTCTGTTCTGTATTTCTGTGTCTCTTTTTCTGTTTTGCATATAGGGTTATCGTTACCATCTTTCTAAATTCCATATATATGTGTTAGTATGCTGTAATGTTCTTTATCTTTCTGGCTTACTTCACTCTGTATAATGGGCTCCAGTTTCATCCATCTCATTAGGACTGGTTCAAATGAATTCTTTTTAATGGCTGAGTAATATTCCATGGTGTATATGTACCACAGCTTCCTTATCCATTCATCTGCTGATGGGCATCTAGGTTGCTTCCATGTCCTGGCTATTATAAACAGTGCTGCAATGAACATTGGGGTGCATGTATCTCTTTCAGATCTGGTTTCCTCAGTGTGTATGCCCAGAAGTGGGATTGCTGGGTCATATGGCAGTTCTATTTCCAGTTTTTTAAGAATCTCCACACTGTTCTCCATAGCGGCTGTACTAGTTTGCATTCCCACCAACAGTGTAAGAGAGTTCCCTTTTCTCCACACCCTCTCCAGCATTTATTGCTTGTAGACTTTTGGATAGCAGCCATCCTGACTGGCGTGTAATGGTACCTCATTGTGGTTTTGATTTGCATTTCTCTAATAATGAGTGATGTTGAGCATCTTTTCATGTGTTTGTTAGCCATCTGTATGTCTTCTTTGGAGAAATGTCTGTTTAGTTCTTTGGCCCATTTTTTGATTGGGTCATTTATTTTTCTGGAATTGAGCTTCAGGAGTTGCTTGTATATTTTTGAGATTAATCCTTTGTCTGTTTCTTCATTTGCTATTATTTTCTCCCAATCTGAGGGCTGTCTTTTCACCTTACTTATAGTTTCCTTTGTAGTGCAAAAGCTTTTAAGTTTCATTAGATCCCATTTGTTTAGTTTTGCTTTTATTTCCAATATTCTGGGAGGTGGGTCATAGAGGATCTTGCTGTGATTTATGTCGGAGAGTGTTTTGCCTATGTTCTCCTCTAGGAGTTTTATAGTTTCTGGTCTTACATTTAGATCTTTAATCCATTTTGAGTTTATTTTTGTGTATGGTGTTAGAAAGTGTTCTAGTTTCATTCTTTTACAAGTGGTTGACCAGTTTTCCCAGCACCACTTGTTAAAGAGGTTGTCTTTTTTCCATTGTATATCCTTGCCTCCTTTGTCAAAGATAAGGTGTCCATAGGTTCGTGGATTTATCTCTGGGCTTTCTATTCTGTTCCATTGATCTATATTTCTGTCTTTGTGCCAGTACCATACTGTCTTGATGACTGTGGCTTTGTAGTAGAGTCTGAAGTCAGGCAGGTTGATTCCTCCAGTTCCATTCTTCTTTCTCAAGATTACTTTGGCTATCCGAGGTTTTTTGTATTTCCATACAAATTGTGAAATTCTTTGGTCTAGTTCTGTGAAAAATACCATTGGTAGCTTGAGACTAATGCTTTTTTAACCTATATTTTTTCATCTTCACAGCAGCCAGGTTTTCGAGAGGCTGCCTTCACCTCCATTTCACTGATGAGGGAACTGGTACTCAGGGCATCCAGCTCCTTGCTCAGTGCTACATCCAGAGATGGGAAGCAGGGGCTGGGACCTGCCTGGTCCCCAAGCTGAGCTTGTATAAGAAAATCCTCTGCCTGAAAAACAGGGGTGGGGGAGAAGGAAGCCTAGAAGTCACCAACTGAGATAATGTGTCCAGCATGGTAGAAAGTAGGGAAAACCACTAGACCATTCAGGTATGACCTAAATCAAATCCCTTACGATTATGCAGTGGAAGTGACAAATAGATTCAAGGGATTAGATCTGAGAGACAGAGTGCCTGAAGAACTATGGATGGAGGTTCCTACATTGTACAGGAGGCAGGGATCAAGACCATTCCCAAGAAAAAGAAATGCAAAAAGGCAAAATGGTTGTCTGAGGAGGCCTTAAAAATTGCTGAGAAAAGAAGATAAGCGAAAGGCAAAGGAGAAAAGGAAAGATATACCCATTTGAATGCAGAATTACAAAGAATAGCAAGGAGAGATAAGAAAGTATTCCTCAGTGATCAGTGCAAAGAAATAGAGGAAAACAATAGAATGGGAAATAATAGAGATCTCTTCAAGAAAATTAGAGATACCAAGGGAACATTTCATGCAAAGATGGGCACAATAAAGGACAGAAATGGTATGGACCTAACAGAAGCAGAAGACGTTAAGAAGAGGTGGAAAGAATACACAGAAGAACTACACAAAAAAGAACTTCATGACCCAGATAATCATGGTGTGGTCACTCACCTAGAGCCAGACATCCTGGATTGCAAAGTCAAGTGGGCCTTAGGAAGCATCACTACCAACAAAGTTAGTGGAGGTGATGGAATTCCAGTTGAGCTATTTCAAATCCTAAAAGATGGTGCTGTGAAAGTGCTGCACTCAACATGCCAGCAAATTTGGAAAACTCAGCGGTGGTCACAGGACCAGAAAAGGTCAGTTTTCATTCCAATCCCTAAGAAAGGCAATGCCAAAGAATGCTCAAACTACGGCACAATTGCACTCATCTCACATGCTAGCAAAGTAATGCTCAAAATTCTCCAAGCCAGGCTTCAACAGTACGTGGTCTGTGAACTTCCAGATGGTCAAGCTGGATTTAGAAAAGTCAGAGGAACCAGAGATCAAATTGCCAACATCTACTGGATCATTGAAAAAGCAAGAGAATTCCAGAAAAATATCTACTGCTGCTTTATTGACTATGCCAAAACCTTTGCCTGTGTGGATCACAACAAACTGGAAAATTCTTCAAAAGATAGAACACCAGACCACCTGACCTGCCTCCTGAGAAATCTGTATGCAGGTCAGGAAGCAACAGTTACAACTGAACATGGAACAATAGGCTGGTTCCAAATCAGGAAAGGAGTACATCACGGCTGTATATTGTCATCCTGCTTATTTAACTTATATGCAGAGTACATCATGAGAAATGCTGGGCTGGATGAAGCACAAGCTAGAGATTGCCAGGAGAAATATCAGTAACCTCAGATATGCAGGTGACACCACCCTTAAGGCAGAATGCGAAGAACTAAAGAGCCTCTTGATGAAAGTGAAAGAGGAGAGTGAAAAAGTTGGCTTAAAACTTAACATTCAGAAAACTAAGATCATGGCATCTGGTCCCATCACTTCATGGCAGATAGATGGGGAAACAATGGAAACAGTGACAGACTTTATTTTGGGGCGCTCCAAAATCACTGCAGATGGTTTCTGCAGCCATGAAATTAAAAGATGCTTGCTCCTTGGAAGAAAAGCTATGACAAATCTAGACAGCATATTAAAAAGCAGAGACATTACTTTGCTAACAAAGGTCCATTTAGTCAAAGATTTGGTTTTTCCAGTAGTCATGTACGGATGTGAGTGCTGGACTATAAAGAAATCTGAGCGATGAAGAGTTGATGCTTTTGAACTGTGGTGTTGGAGAAGACTCTTGAGAGTCCCTTGGACTGCAAGGAGATCCAACCAGTCCACCCTAAAGGAGATCAGTCCTGGGTGTTCATTGGAAGGACTGATGCTGAAGCTGAAACTCCAATACTTTGGCCACCTGATGGGAAGAACTGACTGACTGGAAAAGGCCCTGATGCTGGGAAAGATTGAGGGCAGGAGGAGAAGGGGACGACAGAGGATGAGATAGTTGGATGGCATCACTGACTGGATGGACATGAGTTTGAGTAAACTCCAGGAGTTGGTGATGGACAGGGAGGCCTGGCATGCTGTAGTCCACAAAGAGTCGGACACGACTGAGCGACTGAACTGAACTGATGGTACCTGGAGCTCATCCATTATTAAATCATTGACTTCATGTAAAAAGGCCCAAGTAGTGTGTGTTCCCCATCACGGACTAGGAAAGGAGCTGGGTTATACCAGCACACAGAAAGATGCAAATGTTTTCATAAAAGGTACATGATGGACAGCAGGCATAAATGTGGCTTTGGCTTATAGATTTTTTCAAGCATCTCCCCTTCGCCCGTTTCCTCAGTTCTTTATCTAATATCATTTAAATAAGTATCAAATAATGACATTCTTAACCATTTGTCTAGGGAGCGTATTCCACTTACTAATAGATCTCCCTGTCAGGGAATTTTTATGGATAATTATTTAGCAACTTTTTGCTATGAACCTTGAAAATGAACAGCACGGATGGGGAAGCACCCGAGTTTGCTTGTAACCCTGACGATTTCAGGCGGTGCCAGTGACACTAGTGTAAGGTGTGTCAGTTACTTGGTGTGCCGCCCAGTGAGTGACGTCTGTCGGGCTTCCAACGGCCGAGAGCCCCAGTCTCCTGGGAGAGACCAAGTGACTGTCCCCTGAGCACCCCTCTTCCTCCGCCTGGACTCAGCTTCACTCAGCACTACACAGCCTTCCACCCTGGGAGCATCACCCAGCCTGCGGCCCTTGGCCATCTCAGACAGAGACGTGCCCTGGCTAAGTCTGTCTTCCTGTCCTGTTTAACTCCATACAATACTTGCGATCTCTGCCGTCCAGTTCAGAAATAACCAGATTTCTTTTCCTCTTGGCTTCACGGGTTTCTGCCTGCCCTCTTTGACGTCTGCCCCAGGGGACCTCAGCCAAATACATCAAGGTAGAGTTTCCTAAAACCCCAAAGAAACTGGAACCCTAAAAAGCCTTTTACAGAAATGTAATGACTCTTGGGAAAACGTAGCTATTTTGCCCCAGGAAAGTTAACATTGTGTTAACCTACCTATCCTCTTAAACTCTCTTTGGAAAAGGTAGCAGCTAGTTCATTTTTAAATATAACAAGCATCCTATTTGTATTTACTTTTCATGCCACCAACAATGTACTTGGTATTGAGTTGAATACGGCTCCAAGAGAAAATACAATTAATGAATAGTCACAAGGTTGCTAATCTGATCAATGCTTGTCTGTGACCACAACTGCTCAGAGCCTGTGGCAGCGAAGAGGACCACACTGGCTTGCGGAGCGTGTGTAGTCTGTTAACTACTTGAGGGGCAGGGGAGGGGTGCGGTGATGTAAACAGATGTGGGGAGGAGAGAGGGTGTGTAGCGGGGAAGAAAGGAACCAGCTGGAGGGCTCTAGCTCAGAGAGGTTATCCTGCAGCAACCATGGCACTCTCTGCTGGGCCCCATATTCAAAAAGAAAATGAGAACCGAAGACATTCTTCATGAACCCCACGTCTAATTCCAGGTGGGCATGTGGACCACAGAAAGGAAGCCACAGACCGAGTCACACCATTAGTTAAAGACCAGAGATGCTGCCCTGGAAGCAGGGCTCTCTTCCCTGTCAAGGGCCCTGCTTGCTGGGAATTAAAACACGCCCAATGCCTGCAGGTTCCATCCCTGGGTCGGGAAGATAGACCCCTGGAGGAGAGAATGGCTACGCACTCCGGTATTCTTGCCTGAAAAATCCCATGGGCAGAGAAGCCTGGCAGGCTACAGCCCGTGGGGTCACAAAGAATCAGATACGACTGAGCAACCGAGCGCTCGCACAAATGCCGAAACACTGCCCAGGCGGGCGTGGGGTGGGGGCAGCGCAGAGGGCGAGGCCAAGGGGCCTTCCTCGGGGTCTTCCGCTGTGGCCCCCAGAGGCCGGCCGTCTGAGGGCCGGGAATAAACGAGAAGGCAGGCTGGCGGGCTGCGCCCTGACCTCCGCCCTCGCAGGCCCCGAGCACGCGCTCCTGTCCTCTCGGCCTCTGTTGGAGAAGCCCAGCAGACGGCTGGCTCAGTGTTCATCCGCTCGCAGAGCAGGGATTCCCAGCGTCTGCTCCTCCATTCCCCCGCCGTTTCTCCCCTCTTTGCAGTGGCACCAAACGCCTTCTGAAGAAAAGAGTGTCCTGGCCCCGATGTGCGGCAGTGAGGACGCACGGGCCCTGACCTCGGGGGCTCACGGCTCGGCGGGCGAGGACACGCAGGCCCTTCTCTGGGGACATCCCAGAAGGTGGTGGGCGGCGTGGACTGACATCCTCCAAGTCAGCAGCGCCAAGGCCTTGCACGAGGAGGCCCCACGCGGCCTTTCCCAGGGGCGGCAGGGCCTCTGCGCGGCCCAGCGCTCCGGGTCGACACTCTGCCCGCGAGTCTTGGCACGCCGTGTACGCGAGCCCTTCCCAGCGCCCTGGCACAGTTCGATCAATACTGCAGCTAAATGCACAAGCCATCACGCCAATATCTGCCAGATCGATAGGAGCCGGCACCCCGGGCTGACTGTAAGGTCGGCGGGAGGCCCCAGAAGGGCTTTGCTCGGGGCCTGTGTGGGGCCCCGGCTCCTCCGTCTTCCCCTCGGACGGCTGCAAGCTGCGCTCTGGGCCGGCCCGTGAGGCCTCACCCTCCATGTACGCCGGCGCCAGACCCCGGGGAGTGGCGAGGGCTCCTGGGAAGGCCCCGACGGGGAGCACGCGGGCGGAGGAGCTCTTCTCTTAGCAGCTTTGTGGGTGGCTCCGCCGGGATGTCCCATTCTCAGCTAATGAACAGCTTAAGTGTGCGGAAGGGGAGAAAAGCAGGGGATGTAGGTCCTGGGCATTAAACAATCAGCAGTCCAGGAGGCTGCCTGAGCAGGAAACAGCGGCTCAACCTAAAGGGGCCTTTCAGATGCCTAGTTTTGTTCTGAAGTTGCCGGCCTGCTTGTCTCTCTCCTTTTATTAAAATTCCTTTTAAAACCATTACAATCAAGCATTTATTACTAAAATATTGAGGCCAGGGGAAGTACTTCTATGAGCTATTCAAGCCCAAAAGCCTCAAAGAAGATGGGACTCTGACGGTCTAATTGATTTTCTTCTAGAATAAAATTAAAAGCCAGGCAGAGAGCAGCAAATAGCACTCACCTTTATTGCACGCCTCGGAGCTTCGTAAATAGAGGGCGACGTTTCAGTGTTGGATTTAGGGTGAGGGAGGAGGGTTATGAGAAAATGAAAAACAATTAGGTTGAGAAAGGAGCGTGGGTGGCAGGCTGCAGGGAGGAGGCCCCGCAGGCCGCAGGCTCGGGAGAAGAGTGCTCCCTCTCAGACTCCCGGGCCCTGCCACCAGGCCCGAGGAGCCGAGGTGCTTCCCCTTGGCAGACTGTAAACACAGCAGAGTCCTCTCCCTGCGATCCCTGGGAAATGAGAGGCCATTTCTTGCTCGTTAACTGGAAGAAGCCGCCGGTGTGAAAGCGGCCGCCCAGCCTGGGCACCGCTAATGGAATTTTTAACTCGGCCTAACTGCACTTGAAGGTAATCAGCTCCGGGCCGGTTGTGCATCCTAAGTCCCTGTCAGGCTGACAGGAGGGCGGAATGAGATGCTTTGATCACACTTCTCTCCAGGGCACTCTTTCCACCCGCTGGGGCACCAGCCTGCGGGCAGCGGCCTGGGGCTGTGCTCCCCTCCAACCCCAGACACCCCCATCTGATGTGGGGCCCTGACTTCCGTTCTGCTTTTCAGAACTTGACATACACATCGCTCCCCCTGGAGACGGAGAGCGTGGAAGTTCAGGGTGTTAAAGGAAGGCTCTGCCCTGTAAAACCTTCTTCACACAGAGCTGTATTTCTAGCAGGAAGCAATTTGTACGTTCCAATTTTCAGTATTCACCCCAACTCTGAAGTCACGGAATGTCATTGAAGATGCCAGCCAGGTATTTTGAAGTTGGTTTCTCCTCTTAAGGCGAGGCAGAATCTTCAGCCAGGGAACGTTCAAGAAGCAAGAACTTCAGAAAAAAGACTGAGGTAATTTTAAAGGGGACACTCTCTAGTCGTTTGTGTAACTTTTTCCCCTTCTCTCCTCTAGTTCCATTTTAGAAGCTTGAAGATACAATTTTTTCCCCTTTACCAATTTTGTGTTTTTCTATTTGGCAAACATTGATTCTTTTCTGTGTCCCAAATGGAGGTAAAATTAACTTGTCTGTTTCTTAAACAAAAATAAATAAACAACTTCAATATGTATAGCACAGGACCCTGGCAAACGGTCTTTGCAGTATGCCAGTGTCACCAAGGAATGTCAGTTCAGCACCGTGATTAGCATTTTACAATTGCTACGGAGCCAAGTGTTGAGAGAATAACAAATGCTGTTTTGTGCCCCTTGAAAATTACAGCTAAAGAAATGGAATTTTTTCAGTCATATAGCAGGAAATTAAAAAAGAATCTGAGAGCCTGGGCTCCAGATAACTTTCTTTCTCAAGTTACTAATTTTAAGATCAAAATTGAGGTCTAAGAATGTATGCAAAAGTTAATTTAGTTTTACTTTTACAAAACTTTCTCATTTAAAGTTTTATGAGTTCAGTGTAGATGGATTTTTTTAACCCCAATTCCCAGCTTGAAAAATAGTTATTGTTAATAAGTGAAAACACAAGCTACAGATGAGAAATACTTGCCTGATATTTGCCTATTATACCTGATAACAGACTTGTTTGTAGACTATATAAAGAACTCTGACAATAATCAAACAAAAAATAACAACAATTAAAAATGGGCAAAAAAGGCTGAAAAGACAGTTCTCCAGAGAAGATAAATAACCAATCAGTTCATGAGAATGTGTTCAACACTATTGAGTATCAGGGAAATGCAAATTAAAACTAGAGTGAGATCTCACTACACACCTGGTAGGATTGCTAAACTTAAAAAAGAAAGACCATATCAAGTATTGATGAGGATACAGAAGAACCAGAACTTTCTCATACTTTGCTAGTAAGAATGTAAAATCATACAGCTACTTTGAAAAACACATCAGCAGTTTCTTGAAATACTGATCATATATTTACACACAACCCATCAACTCCACTCCTAGGAATTTACCTAAGAGAGATGAAAACAGGTCCACAAAAAGATCTACAAGCAAATGTTTATAGTTCATTTATTCAGAATTGCTCCAAAGAGCAATGTCACTAACTAATGAACAACCCAAATGTCACTAACTAGTGAACAATTACAGAAATTGTGGTATATCCATTCAGTGGAATGTGATTCAGCAATAAAAAGGAATGAATTGCACACAGCAACATGGATGACTCTTAATAACATCTTGCAAAGTGAAAGAAGTCAGACACAAACAACCACATACTGTATGATTCCATTTATGAGACATTCTAGAAAGGGCACAATTATCAGGACAGAAAATAAATCCCTACAAAGGGGCACAAAGGAACTTTTGGAAATAATAGAAATGTTCTGTATCTTAATTGTGGTGGTAGTTACGCAACTGAATATTCTAGTCAAAACTCGTCAAACTGTATACCTTAAATGGGTAAATTTTATTGTGTGTTGATTATCTTAATAAGTCTGACTTTTAAAAAAGAAACTGGTGGGAATTCCCTGACTGTCCAGTGGTTAGGACTTAGCTGCCAGGGTCTAGATTTGATCCCTGGTCAGGGAACTAAGATCCCATAAGCCACGTGACATGGCCCAAAAGAGAGAGAGAGAAATTAGGAAGATAAGGTTGCCGGTGCTTGCGTGCAGATATGCACGCTCAGTCGTGTCCGACTCTTTGCAACCCCACAGACAGTAGCCCTCCAGGCTTCTCTGTCCATGGGGTTTCCCCAGACAAGAATACTGGAGTGGGGTGCCATTTCCTCCTTCTAGGCATCCTCCTTAACCAGGGATCGAAACTGCATCTCCCAGGTCTCCTGCATTAGAAGGCAGATTCTTTTTTTACTGAGCCACTTGGGAATCCCAAGGTTGCCAATGGCAGTCTGAAAATGGCCTCCAAAGACATCCACGTTCTCATCCTGGGAACCTGGGAATGTTACCTTGTATAGTATAAGATGTGTTTCAGGTGAGGATTTGGGATGGGGAGATTGTCCTGAATTATCCCAGTGGACTGTGAATGAAATCACAAGTGTCCTTGTAACAGGGGGCAGAGGGAGACTTGCCATAGGAAAGAAGGCCATGTGCCAGAGGCAGAGAGCAGCAGAGCCGCAGAAGGCCTGGGGATGGAGGAAGGGTCGCGAGCTGAGGGACAGGAGAGGTATCGCTGCAGCTCTGGAAAGGCAGGGGGCAGGTATCCCCTCAGCACACACCCTTGCCACACCTTAACTTCAGCCCAGCGAAACTGATTTTGAGCTTCTGACCTCCAGAACTGTAAGAGAATAAGTTGTCTTGTTTTTAGCCACCAAATTTGTGGTAGATTGTTACAGCAGCCGTGGGAAACTAATACACAAGGGAATAAATCAAAATTAGAGCCCAGATTACCAGAGGCAATCCTGCTCTCATCTAGTGGGAGACCTGCTGGCTTAAACCAGCATCCTTAGACTTCAGTGTGAGTGAGAAGCATCTGAGATGCTTTTTTTTTTTTTTTTTTTTATTTTTCTGGAATTGAGCTGCAGGAGTTGCTTGTATATTTTTTAGATTTTTCCTTTGTTTCTTCATTTGCTATTAATTTCTCCCAATCTGAGGGCTGTCTTTTCACCTTACTTATAGTTTCCTTTGTAGTGCAAAAGCTTTTAAGTTTCATTAGATCCCATTTGTTTAGTTTTGCTTTTATTTCCAATATTCTGGGAGGTGGGTCATAGAGGATCTTGCTGTGAGATGCTTTTTTTAAGACGGGGTATCTCCCACCCCACCCCTATGTCACCTTACCCTCACCTCCCCACCTCTACCAACCTGATTCAGCCCGGAGGCCAGAACCTGGGCAACTGCATCTGGGTCTAAAGCTAATGTCCTGAGTGCCCCCAAGCTTCAAGAAACCCTGGTCTAGATAGCATTTTCTATTTCCTTAGAAAGTTCAGTACAATGACTATTTCTTTTTCTTAGGTAGAACACCTTGTTCAGTGTCTGACATGTAGCAGGTACTAGCAAGTGCATTTATCTGTTTGACAAGTCCATCAACTCAGACCTCTCCAATGGCCTCTGTGTTTGCTGAGTGAATTCCACATTCTATGATCCTTGCTATAATCCTATTCTTAATCTAGTTTTGCTAAAAGCCATTGGTACAGGAGCCTACCTTGGCCAAGTATGTCAGTCATTTTACTTTATAAATCCCATGGCTTCATTCACTGTCTTTATATTTCAAAAATATCAACAGCAGACAGGCTTTCCAAATCATGAAAGGGAGGCCAGGCAAAACAATTGTCAAAATATAAACACACGCACACAGGGGACATGGTGCCTTTGGTTTTGGTTTCTCTTTTCTACCCATGAAGTCCAGAGCCCATCTAGATAAAACTCTGGCATTTGGCAACCCACCTCCCTCTTTGGCATCCCTCAGTCCACCAGATGCTGCTTCTCTCTGCCCAAGCGAAAGTCCTTGTTGGTGGGGGGCTGCGTCCTAACCCAGCACCAGCCTCCCCCTTGAGGCATGGCAGGGTCAGCCCTCACTGCAGAAGATGGACCTCAGACATAGACCAGCCCGAGGAGGCTTCCACATTAGTGATGAGTTTATTGCACTTGACGCTCAGACTGGTATAAGGAGTGTGTCTGTGATATGAAATCAATAGAGCTTAGACCCCTCTGTGGTTGCTTGCACTGGATGATAGCTAAGAGAAGCCTGCAAATGTCTAGGCACTCATACGAGATTCATTTAACTTGGTTAGTGAAGCTGACAGTTTGCATAGTTTGAAAGTCGTCCAGTGAAAACCCAAGCCCTATCAGATAACAATGAAAAAAAAAAGTGAGAGAGAAAGAGAGAATTTTAAAGCCAGAATTACTGGACAGTTCCATTTGTATACAGGCTAATTTATGTTTCCATGAGAATCTGCCAGGCTGCTCCAGCAGTTTTAGCAATACATTGCTCTACCCATGTTTATTAAATATTTAAACATCTCATTTTTATTGAGCCGTAAGGTTTGCTGAATATATAAGCAAAAGGAGAAGGATGAATATTCTTTTTCACGGCAAGAATACAACGGCACCTCTTTGCTCGTCACCTGCTCCCATCTGTACAATAAAGTCACATTTGGATTCTCATATTTGCTAGAAAAAAGAAATAAATCATTCTCTGTCTTCCATAAATACATATTATCTGAGTCCAGATCAATTGATTGATCTATCACAACATTAATTGATCAGCATAGCATCTGTCTGTCCATTTAGTTATCTGAGAGAGAAGCAGATGATATATAATTAGTTCCATCATGGAATAACACTTCCCCTCCAAATAGCATAGGCTTGAATGTGATAGGAAGTTTCTGTTTCTTGAAGGCAGGTAAATATTTACTAATTCATTGTACCAGCTCTAACAAATCAGTTTAGGGACCACATGTCTCCTGTTTAAAATGAGTATCATTGGTCAGAAATATCATTTTCAGTGTGGTGCCTATGACATAGTCTGTAAACTTCATCACAAAAGAGTGCAGCTCCAGTAAGCCAAACCCATGCCCACACCACCTCACTCATTATGATGGACAGTAATCAGTGAGCTAATGAAACGATTGGAGCTGAAATCATATTTTGCATTCACAGCAGCAGTTGAATAATGAATAAGCCATAGAGATGAATATACATATTTATTTCCCCTCTCTCCTACAGGCACAGACGACTTTCTTGCCTCCTAGCTGTGTGAGAGTCAACACAATGTCTGATGCAATGAAAACACAGTAGCAAATCATGTTTCACGAGGTAGATGGCTTCTGCTGTCAGCACTTTCCATTCACTAGGGATGAGCAGATGGTTTGTGAGGGTCTCTCTCTAAGAAGGCAGAATCATAATTCCAAGCCCAGAGGTCAGGAATTTATTTTCACTGTGCCAAAGCATATTTTAAAGATGTAATGTATATTCGGGTATCTCCTAACTCACTGGGTAGGTGTGCTGCTTGTTACAGAGATAACTGAGGTTTTATGACACAGAGTTTGGGTCAAGAATGAAAAGTTTTGAAGATTTACATTTTTCTCCAGCCTTGACCTTTTGGCTTTATTCCTTAATTAAGCAAAGACATGGCAGTGAAAGGGAGTATTATGGGCCTGCTGTATCCCCAGGGCGTTATGAGGTACCAGACACAGTTAAACTATCTCAAGACAACCATGTTCTCTGGAGTTACTTTATTGCTATTATAAAAAATCTTTATTATGGGAAAAAAATATGTATTTTTATGCCAGGAGAAGATGAAGATGACAGTTAGGCTGTTGAATGGTAGTTTCAGTTGAGCTTCGTGCCCACAGAGATTGTAAAACACCCTAGACTAGGGGAGGCCTCCTGATAGAATCTTAAGAAACCTAAAGGGGTATATTAATCTTTGTGAAATTCATAGTTGAAACAGGTTACCACTAACTGGCACTTTCCAGTTATCAAGATATTTTATGAAACTGAAAAAAGTCCTATTAGACTTGCTCACAGGGCCAACTTTGGGGGTGTGGCTAGCGAGACCCTTTCTTTGCAGATCATCTTGACAGTGAGAACCCGGAGACCCCGCGTCCTCAGAGATGCCCGCTGCTTCCGTTCCGGCTGCTTCGCGTGGCTCTCCTGCAGACGCTTCCGTGTGAGCCGGCTTTCCTTTACCAGGGAAAAGAAAACCGTGAGTCGAAGGGCTGCTCTTTCCCTTTCCACTGAGAATCTGGCACTGCTTGGACTTCACTTTTGTTATTTTTGAAGGAAATAAACTGTCCTTTCCCCTCTGAAAAAATCACCTTCCCGGGACTTCCCAGGTGGTCCAGGAGTTAAGACTCTGCCTTCCAATGCAGAGGGTGCGGGTTTGATCCCTGGTCAGGGAGCTAGATCCCATGTGACTTGTGACCAAAAAACCAAAACATAAACAACAGAAGCAATAGCGTAATAAACTCAACAAAGGTTAAAAATAAATAAATAAATCACCTTCACTTAAACCACTTAACACTTCCTTCTATCGGTGTTAGCCAAAATCAAGCTCCCTATTTAAAAAGTAGTATTCCTTAAACCTTTCATCCTGGGGTTCCTTTGCTTCTAGGAAAAGTCTATATACTTGCTTATCTGTTACCTTTGCATTTCATTCCCACTGAAGTCCAGGGGACTTCGAGGTGGCTCTTGCATTTCTTTGCTCCTGACTTTTACTGATGGATCTTCTAGGAGCTGACTTCCTGGAGTTTACCTGTACCATATGTATCTGTAGTCAGGGAACAGATGCTAGCATTGTTTCCCTTCTTCCCCTGGGAGGGTGAGATGAGTTGGGATCCCTCACCCAGACTTTCTGCTCTGGACGGGGGACATGGGTGACTGTTATACCAACCCAGCGGCAGGAGCAGGGGACCGGTAGTGTCCCCTGGTTGGCAGGAGAGCCATGATCTCACGCTGCACAGCCCTGGTCAGAGGAAGCCAAGGGCCCAGGTTCAAGAGGAGAGGCTCATAGAACCACTTCCTGGGAGGGCAGGGCCACCTTCCCTCCGTTTGTCAAGTCCCAGCTTCGGAGCAGCCCTACCCGTGATGAGGCCCACAGCAACACCCTCAGCTCGCTGGGCCAACCATTTTGCCTCCTTCGTGAGAAATAAATTCCATCAGGAAACAAAAGCCAGAACCCCCAAACCCTACAAACAAAAAGCTCGCGTTTCTATGTACAGAAAGACTGAGGCTACTTGCTTTTTAATATTTATTTCTATCATCTCATTGCTCTTGCAGAAGTCTGCGGCTCTGCCTTCTCTGTGGTTCTAAGAATCTGGCACTCCAAGGGGCTTCCAATCCATCCTCTTCCCAGCCAGCGCCCCCAAACCCCCCGCTGCCCCTTAGGACTGCTATGAGTCAAGTCTCACTACACTCATCAGGTGCACTTAAAATCTCACGGTCCTAGCTTATGGCTCACTTTTTAGCTTTTTTTTCCCCAGTACAACAAAACTGCATTCCAAAGATTTGGAATGGTCCCTTGGATCATAATGAGATTTCACCAACTGATCTGACAAATCATTTGTGCAGAGCCCGTTTGGGGCATTGCTTGGTAAAGGAGCTACAAGAGGACACACAGTCCCAGCTTCTATCAGGAACAAAACGGTGTGGGGGGAAGAGGAACACGTTTCAGCTTCCCTCTGACCCTACAGCACAGAAAGCTGAGGGTGTCATTGGGCACTGTGTTTGGGAACCAGCAAGAGAAGTTCCAGCTGGACCTGAAGAGAGATAGGGCTGTGAGGGACTTGGGGCAGCAAGGAGAAGACTTGTGAATTAGAGAAATCCCTGTGGCCACTTTTATGTCTGCAGCCAAAGATACTTTCCTTGGGGCAGCAAGGAAAGAGTTGTGAATTAGAGAAATCCCTGTGGCCAATATCTGCAGCCAAAGTATTCACATTGCTTATTGTAGAAACCTTTTGCTGAGTATCAGTTTTCCAGCGAGAATGTCACTTTGGGTTTCTGTTTCATTATATTCTTCTTTTGGACAGAGTCTGTTTCATGCTGTAAGTTTGCTTGATATATCCTTATGAAAGATGCTCAAATTGTGTGCATCAGATTCAAACCATTCTGCACACAGCGAGCTCCTTGTTTCCTCCCAGACACCAAGTGGCATCCAGTTGGTCCTCTGAGCCCCTCCGAATGTGCAGATCTTTCCCTCTGTTGGGCTTCCCTGGTGGCTCAGATGGTAAAGAATCCACCTGCAATGTGGGAGACCTGGGTTTGATCCCTGGGTTGGGAAGATTCCCTGGAGGAGGGCATGGCTACCCACTCCAGTATTCTTTCCTGGAGAATCCCCATGGGCAAAGGAGCCTGATGGGCTATATAGCCCATGCAGTTGCGAAGAGTCAGACACAAATGAGCGACTAAGCAGAGCACTGCTTCTGTTATAAAAGCAAGTCATCTCAAGAGACTGATGACATTGAATGTCCCCAAAGTGTTGCCATCAAGTCCTTAGATTTAGAATTTCACCATTTCATTTTATCAATTTTCAGAGCTTATTGAGTTACTTTGTGTTTCTTGTCTTCCAAAGCAAGCACTCTTCCTGCAGTGCTCTTTTATTTGGAAGAACCCAATGCAGGCCCCCCAGGAGTCAGGGGGAAAAGCCTTCCTGTAATGAACCAGTGTGAGCAATATAGGAAAAATGTGGTGCAAAGCTGGCAGAAAAGCAAGCTCTAGTTTTCCTCCTTCTAAAGGATTATATCAAACAGGTTTAAAATAATGGATAGTATCTGGTCTCTCGGCATGTGGTGGCAGAAAGGTGACTGCCACCAATGAGATAATGTCATGCGGACTGGATGTATTGTAAAACACTCCGAATGTTATGCACATAACAAAGTTAGCATACTTGGTCCTGAGGAACAAAATGGGCCAAAGCAAGTTATAAATGGGCATTGTGAGTCAAGGGTTGAGTGGAAATAGCTAAGAAATCATGAGGCAAACACACAGCCCAGCTACTCTTCCTTGTGATCATCACCAGCTTTTCCTGATTTCTTTAAAAAATGCTGTGAAGAAGATGTAGAAAGTAGAATCTGAGCAAAGTAGGTAAGGATTAGCATCTGCAAAGGAAACTCCTGGGGGTAACTAATGATTCAGTAAGAAGTATGCAGAGATAGAATTGGATCATTTTTACAAAGAAATACCTGATTGATGTCACACAGACACCATCAAATCCACTTCTCTTTGCCTAATTCATAGAAGCCCCAAAGAACTGTTCAGATCACATTGTTGACTTGGGCCTCAGCTGAATCCACTATAGGTGATGCTATTTCACCTAATTAGAGTTCTTCAGTAGAGAATAAATGACAGTTCCTTGTATCTGGCCAAGTGTTTGTTAATGAAGGAGTCCCGAGTCTTCCAAATTCATCTGGCCACGAAGAGCTCAAGAAAAGAAGCATTCTCCTTTCCACCAGCAAGTTGTTCATCTTATAGTTAACCAGGGACAAAGGTTTTCTGTTGTGATTTGTTCTCCTTTCTTTTTTTCCTTTTTTTTTTTTTTTTTTTTCTGTTTCAAAGTTCTTGTCTGAGAGTCCAGAACTTAAAGATGACTCCATTTTGCAAGAAAACCATGTCTAAGTTACAGCATACTTAGGAGGGATCCTAACTGACTTCTCACCCAGGATCTCTATTCTTGTTGTTTTAGTTTGTTACCTGCGCACACGCCGGCGCGCGCGCACACGCAGTTAGTGAAATTCTGCTAAAATTGCTGAAGAAGCACGAAAAGTGCGTTTAAGTGCGTTTAGCTCCTAAATTCAGTAAGGTAGTGAGGGTAATGATCACTAACAACGGTCTTGTCCCTGATTTTGTTTTAGAGTCATTCAAATTCTGCGATGTTTATGGCTCATTCTTCCTTAAGAAACTGGGTTACTTCCAGTTCTCAGCCCCCAGCCCCACACCCGCGCCCGTGGAAGCCAGAAAGCCAACGCTTGAGTAACGTGGCAATGCATTTTAAGAAGAATCAGCTCCTCGGAAGTGGGGAGAAAATATATTACTGGACTTTGCAGAGGCCAACGCGCCCCAGCAGGTAGGAGACCACGAGGAGTGGGGTCCCGCTGGCCGCCGCGGCCCCCTCCTGCCCGCCCCTCGCGCCAGCGCCCGTTGCGCAAGGCCGGGGCCCCAATCGTCGCGGCTCCCAGGGGAGCCGGGCCCTCGCGCTCCCTCCAGGATGGGACAGGATATGACAGCCCGGTTTGTGCACCAGCATCCTTAATATTCCCTTCCTTTCAGAAGCAAATAGAGCGTTCCCTTATCTGAATGCTAATTTCCTAGTTAAAAACCCTCCCTTGCTGACAGGGGACCGAAAGAGTTTTAAATCACAGATGTAGAGTATCAAATGCAATAATGCTCTTGCAATAGTGCATTGAAGCCTCAATTAATTAACCCTTGGGCTAAGTAGGCAGGTACATGGCGGTGGCCGCAGGCGGTGGATGGATGAGATTTAAATGTGCATCTCATTTCCCCAGCACGGAGCATGCCGTTTGGTTCAGAAAGGAGTCATTTTGCACACTCGCCTCATTTACTCGGCGCTTTAATCCTCCTAATTCCACCTGAGATCGGGGGAGAATTGAAAAGGAAGGCGAGGAGCAGAGGCTGCGGGCCGGGCTTTTGTGGCGCGCGGTCCCCCGGGGCCGCGCCGCGCGGGGCCTCTCCCCGGCTCTCGCCTCTGAGCTGCGTCGGTGGGAAACGTGCGCGGCGAGATCAAGGGGAATGGGGCGGTTTGTACCTTTTTAGGGGGTGCTGGCAGTCTTGGAGGAGGGCGCCGCGCCGAGCCCAGGCTACCCGCGGTCCCCCTACCCCGGGCCAGGCCGCGGCTTGCAATGGGTGCGCCGGGGCGCAGGGAGCTGGGGGTGTCCGCCGGGCTAAGCTGCGCAGCCCCGACGCCCGGTGGGCGTGCAGGTGCGGTGGGCTTGGATCCACCGCGCTCGGGGGTCCCGCCGCCGGGGTTCCAAAACGGGGTCCCCCCCCCCCGCCCTGGCGCCGCGTCCCGCGCGGACTGGGTGTAACTCTCCAGCTCATTTCTCTCCACGCGATTTACCATCTGTGAACTCGTCTTTAACCTAATAAAAATCATCTAGCTTTTGACTAACAAGAAAAGGAAACAGTGCTCATTGTGGGGTTTGGGGAAAATGGCTTCACTAATGTGCAGGATGAGAATGGAGTGATTTATAGGCGGTTTTAACTGTGGGCTATGATTAGGGGGCTGGTAGTAAGTGCATTAGATGTCTAAGTGTGGCAATAGAGTAAATAGGCGTTTTATTTATCGCAGTGCCAGGGGCCTCTTAGCGGAAGAGCGCTTCTCCAAATTGAAATATAGCAGAGTTTACACTCCTGATTAGGGCTTCAAGCGCAGAGCCCAAGGCTATCAGCTAAGCAGAAACAACGCTGGCTGACACCTAATTGTCACTGGATTAATGTGCAAACAGGGACAGCGAACAGCAACAACAAATAACCTAGTGTCAGAGCCGTCGGGGGCGGTGTCCACTCGCAGTGACTTGGGGCCAAATTGGAGTTTATATGTCAAAACAGGCTCGGATCAATGTGTCCGCCGCCTCCTGCGAAGGGCCAGAGGAGGCCCTGGCACTGGTTGATCTATTTGTGTGTGTGTGGGCATATTACCTGCCGGGAGTGGAGGGGAGCAGGCAGACAGAGGAGGTGAAATGCCTTTCCATTAATTTTTTTCTGCTTGATGCTCCCAAATTCACAGCTATTAAGATAAATTTATGTGAATCAGGTCTTTCTCTTCAGGATCTTGTGACTTTCGCCTGTCACCATATAAAATTTAATAACCCTGTTTGTGAATCAAATCATTCCCTCAACAACAGATTCAATCTGGGTTGCCACCTGTCTGGCTTTGGACAGGAGCAACCAAATTGTGCAGCTGGGCTCCAGCTTTTCACAGGACGGCTGCTTGGTTGGCTGAAGGGGAGCTTACTTTGCTCTAAGGGGGTTTTCCAGAGCAAGAGCTAGATGTACTGAAGGGGAAAGGAGGACAGCCTTCCATATTCCCCAGACCCCGTTTTTCTTTAAATGACCAAACTGGGGACAGCCCTATTTTAAAAACACAAGAACTCATAACAGCCCAAAGCAAGTTGTGGAATAGGTTACCATCCAAGGAGGTCTTATGCCCACTCATTTTTCTTCTACAATTAGCCATTTCAGGAGGGAAAAAGTCACAAATACATGAGTTATGTTCCTAAATGTATTTCTAAAGTTCTTAAGTTTTATTGAGCATGAAAGTTGGTCTTTCCCTGTGTTAAGGATTGAAGAAGCTATAGAACTAGCTAGTAGCTCAATGGTGCAAAGTCTTATGATTTAAACTCGACATTTGCAATTTTTTGCTGTAAAATATTACTTTCTTTATTTCAAGACTTTAGTTGAAAACCTCATAATTCCTTTTAAGCTCCATTTGATTGTCAATTGCACAACTCTCTCTAAAGCTTAGGGCTATGATTTTCATACACACATGATTTATGCTTTCTGTGGCACAATGTAATGTACTTTGGTGCAGCTCCTACTTATTTCCTCTTGCATCATGAGAGCCTTCCCTTTTAGAGACTGGGCTTTTATAGTGAAGCTATGAAAGAGTTGTGACCTGACACTTGGTCTCCCTGAAGGATCTTTTCACTGCCACAGCCAGCCTTCTGTATCACTCCATTTAATGCATTTTCAGAAAATGGTGATCTGGCTATCTACACATTTGGATAATACAATGAAATAAATTTTCCCTACTGGAGGTGTCAATAACTGGCCACTGAAAGCCCATTCATTGCCTCAAGTAAGGGGACGAGCATGCAGAACTTGTTTTGGAAGTTGCAAACACTGAGATTTCTTTTAATCCACTTACTGTGAAAAAATCATGAAGCTAGATCTGCAATGGAGAAATCCCATCTCCATTTTATTAACAACATGCTGGATGAAGCCAATGCATTTTTAATCCAGATGTGGAACTCCAAGTCCATCCAAGCTGCTAACTAGAGTATAAAATTTAAATTACTGTCCTCCTTAAACAACAATACTTAACTTACCAAAATGTCACAAGGAGATCTTGGGTTTTTTGAGGAGAAATCACACAGGAAACATGTGATTTTGTTCATCCTAATTATGACTCATAAATCTTATTTGTGGATGCCAAAAACGAGAAGGAAATGTAGAGACTGTTAAGTCCTTTAAACATCCCTATTTGCAGATGGGAGAACTGAAACCTAGAAAGGTTAAATATCTTGCTCAATATTACACACACACACAATGAAACCTTCCAACTATTCCGTATATACAGTCATTATTCCAATCAAGCCATAAGCAGTGTAAATATATGAGAAAATATCAAATGTTTTTGTCATACTTTGTAAGTATTGTTCAAGCACTTAAACATTAAAACTTTCCTGTTCCATAAAAAGTGATTTTTTTTAAAAATCGCCAACTTAAAGTAAGAGAAAATGGGTGTTATTCTTTGTTCACTTATCTGGAAATTGTGAAACAGAATTAAAATTTTAAAGACATTTTCAGTGTTTGAAAGAATTGGCATATCTCTGTCACTTGTAGTTTAGGTTTTTAAAAAATTCTTCTTCCAGCCTTCTGCCCTCTTTATTGCCCATTTTTTGGCTTTTTATCGTCTCCTTCAGTCTCTACAGGAGGAAACTAAGGCTCAAGAAGTTGATTTTGTCATAACTTCATGAGATATTTCACGGAGGATATAAGACAGAACTCTAGATAGAATGTAGTTTATAATATTTACCCATGGTTTTCCCTTGTTCCTAGTATGATTAGTAATCAGAAATAACATTGATTATATTGCCGTGCCCTCCCCCACGGGATTTTCCCAACCCAGGGATCAAACCCAAATCTTCCACATTGCAGGCGGATTCTTTATTGTCTGAGCCACAAGGGAAGCCCATATTAAAAGAAGGAAAGGGAATATTTTGTCAGTTTTTCAGTAATTCTGTTGAAGAGTTAGACCTATTTGTATATGAATCTGTCTCCGACTTTCAGTGATTGCCTTAGAGGTTGAACTTCAGGATATGCCTGAGTTATTAAGCCTCTGTCCCACTGGTGTGGCTAGGTTATAGGAGAGTTGAGTAAAGTGAAATAAAATTATGTCAACCAAGAAAAAACAAGTCTCCCAGAATTTTGAAAGTGACCGTTTCAATCTAGATCTAACCTGAAATTTCTGGCAATGTGTTCAGACTATGGGAAGTATATTCACGTTAAGGAAATTTCTGAAATCTAACGTGGGGACCAGTGATGAAGTCTGAACTTTGATGAGCATGACCCAGTCCACACAACTTACCCACCCCAACCTGAGTTTCTGAGAGTTTCAAAACCAATCATCGTCAAAATAACCAGTACTCAGCTTATAACTGGGCTTCCCAAGTGGCTCAGTGGTAAAGAATCCATCTGCTAATTCAGGAGAGGAAGGAGATGCGGGGTCAATCCCTGGGTCAGGAAGATCCCCTAGAGGAGGAAATGGCAACCCACTCCAGTATTCTTGCCTGGAAAATCCCATGGACAGCAGAGCCTAGCATGCTACAGTCCATGGGGATGCAAAGAGTTGGGCACGACTGAGCATGTATGCAAAACCGTTGCTTAGAGAAGGAGCAGGTGCTGAAGGAGAAAGAGGTGGCTGGTGGAAGGCATGGGGGGTGATGGGCAGCCACCTAGCTGGGCCTTGGGCACACCACCAAACAGGCACGGACTGCGGTTTCCTGGTGCCACCAAGGGCCTGGGCATGTGGCTTCTCAAGGTGAGGTCCTGAGCCCTCCAACTCTGCACCCAGCAACACCCCCCAACCCCAGGAGCCCTCATGCACTCTAGAGTTTAAAATGCTCTGACTAAAGGACCTACACATTTTCTTATAAACGTGAGGTTATTAATCACTTATGCTTTAGCAATTTGAACTCTAATATTACAGTTTGAGGAAAAGACTTGAAGAGACACTGATGACTGATTTAAAATACTCCTTCAGACCACAGGAGTACTTCATTAGGCAAATTCGTCAATGACTTTCTTCTTAAATGCATTTGCTCATGAGAACTTCAATGGCTGTCACTATTTGCCTTTTTTTTCCCTTCAGTGTTTTGTTTCCAATACAGTAATAACCTATGGTTTTTTTATATTCTCAGGTTATGAAACCAGTCTTCCTTTCTTTTTTCAATGTACTTATTTTTATTTAATGTATTTTTTATTGATGTATAGTTGATGTAACAATATTTTTTGATGTAACAATATTAATATTAGTTCCAGGTATACAACATAGTGATTCAATATTTTTATAGATTATGCTCCATATAAAGTTGCTATTTGCTTTTTGGGTTCTCACTCTAATAGTTTTCTTTAGCAAAAAATAACTTGTGGACTAAGAATACTGTAAGGTAGCCTATGCCTAATTTTCTCACCTATTTAAATTACTATGTCATAACTTTAAGAAATACCATGAATTCATATATATAGTAACATAATTTTTTTGCCATTTTTACTTTCTGAAATAAAATGAAAACTTAAAATATCCCAAATTAATACTCTCTCAGGATGGTACAAGGAGCTCAGTTCTGTAACATCATAAAATGTTACACATCTACACATTTTTCTTATGGTTAGGCATTAATTAAAGGCAGATGAGGTATACTGGATTCCAGACATGCATATTGTCCTTTGGCAAGCAATTTTTAGAGATCTCTTTTTCTACCCTGATGCCAGAGCACTAATTCTATTTTCTTGTTACTACCAGATTTTAACGACCCCATGGCGTGCTGGACCCCATGGCATGCTGCAGTCCATGGGGTTGCAAAGAGTTGGACATGACTGAATGACTGAACTGAACTGAACCAGATTTTAAAATCCAACTTGTGAACACAGGGTGGGAAGGAAAGGATGGGATGAGTTGGAAGACTGTGATTAACACCTGCACACTAACACCTGTGAAATAGATAGCTAGTGGGGAGCTGCTCAGTGCTCTGTGATGCCCTAGGTGGCAGGGTGAGGGTGGGCTGGGAAGGAGGTCTCAGAGGGAGGGATGTATGTATTTGTATGGCTGATTCACTTCAGAGTGCAGCAGAAATGAACACAACATTGGAAAGCAGTTATATCCCCCCAAAATGTTTTTTAATCAGAGGCATTTCCTGCATGGAGCCTACAAAGCTTCTCTGATGCAATGTGTATCAGTTTGTGTTCTTGCATGGTTAAAATGAAAGGCAAAGGACATGCCAAGCAGTCAGCAACTCTTCCTATCATGCTTAATATTGCTCATGGAGGAACAATATATCGTGTGTTTTCTGTATACTCTTGGAAGGTAAGATTTTTTTTTTTCTTGCTTGAGGGAAGTTTTTCTAAGAGCACATCTTTTTAATGGTATTCTTTCCCCTTCTCGGTGAGGGACTATTGATTGAGTGGACACCGCTTACTGTAGCTGTTCTGAGCTGCCAGCAGCTGAGTTTCCTGTGATTGATTTTATATAGCACCTTTTATACTTGAGAAATCCCAAAGCACTTAACAAAGCAGTGAATGAGTTTGATGCTGATAGTGATGGCGTAGGCAAACACCAGCGATCGCACAAGCCCTCGGCAGCTCACATTGCTTCAGATTCTTGAACTCTCCAGAGGGCTGCTCGGTCGGGTCACCCCCGTTCTTTCTGGCCGGCCTGGAATCTCCAGACTGGAAAGGACATCTAGCCAACTTCTCAAACATCCTTGGGTCTCTGAGCAGCCCTCAACCACTCAAGACGGATGAGACAGGCCACTGTGGGTGGCTTCCGTGAGCCACTTATTCCCTAGGCCTCTCGTTCCTCTGTGGTTCAACACAGGAGTGAGGTTGAGGGGTCCCATTCAGAAGTTCTAAGATCATCTCTGATTTCTTGCATAACTACTGTGCCTCAAGTAGGTACCCAGTGCTGTTTCAGGCCTCTGCTCTGGAGAGGGTGGACTCTTTCCTGCCATTGCCTGCATGCTCAGTCGTGTTCAACTCTGTGTGACCCCATGGACTGTACCCCGCCAGGCTCTTCTGTCCAGAGAATTTTCCAGGCAAGAATATTGGAGTGGGTTCCCATTTCCTCCTCCGGGAGATCTCCCTGACCCAGGGATCGAACCCATGTCTTCTTCATCTCCTGCACTGGCAGGCGGATTCTTTACCACTGAGCCACCTGGGAAGCCCTTAGTCCTAGTTAGGTGCCTGAAAGAGCAGGAGGACATCTCTGGAAACGCAGAGTGGGCTGCTGAGAAGAAGAACAGAGCCTCACTCACTTCTTTAGCCCTAGCCAGTGCTTAGCACGTAATCACCCTTCAGTGGATGTTTGTTGAGTGGATACATGAAAATGCAGTGTCTCGTCTGTGTCAGAGAAAGGCAAGTTTCAGCCCAGAATAATGGGTGTTCACGGCCGAGCACAGTCTGTCTTCACAGTGAGCATGCAAAATAAGCCAGCCTTGTCCCCATAGAAACGGCTGAAGTGGGACAAAAATAATGCCCTTGGCTTTCTCTACCCTGCTTCCTGAAGCGAGAAGCTAAAGTTGCATGTTTTACCTGCAGGTTTGGGAGGGAAAGAAGGAGAAAACTGACAAGGTGAGAAGAACAGATGTTAGGCTCGGGGAGGACGGTGGTCCGTGATCCTCCAGGAAAATGAATTGGTGGAAGGAGGGGACAGCTCACCGCCTGGTGTAAGTCTCAGAGTGGCAAGGAGATTGTCACTGAAAGGGCAGAAAGAAAGCTGCAATATTCTTATTAGGAATCTGGGCTTTTCTCATCAATGGCCTGAGTTTCCTAAGTGTCCCTCACAGGGATGGGGGCTGGTACTAGGGAGGAGGAAGAAAGAAGAAGCCGGGCTTAGTTCTCTAGTCCCACACCCCTAAGGAGGGGGCTTAGTGGCCATGGAAAGGCAACAGGGTGAAGAGCTGATGGGGTTCCCCAGAGCTCCAGCTGGGAGTGGGTTTACACCCAGGTGTCTGTGTTTCATAAGTCTGATCATCGAATTCATCCAGTCATTCAGTCATGTCTGACTCTTTGCAACCCCATGGACTGCAGCACGCCAGGCCTGCCTGTCCATCACCAACTCTTGGAGCTTACTCAACCTCATGTCCATTGAGTCAGTGATGCCATCCAACCATCTCATCCTCTGTCGTCCCCTTCTCCTCCCACCTTCAATCTTTCCCAGCATCAGGGTCCTTTCCAGTGAGTCAGCTCTTTGCATCAGGTGGCCAAAGAATAGGAGCTTCAGCTGCAGCATCAGTCCTTCCAATGAACACCCAGGACTGATCTCCTTTAGGATGAACTGGTTGGATCTCCTTGCAGTCCAAGGGACTCTCAAGAATCTTCTCCAACACGACAGTTCAAAAGCATCAATTCAATTAGCTTGCTCCAAAGTAAGAGGGACTATCTAGGTTAAAATGATCATTGCATTCCTCTATATCTGTGCTTTCTTTTTGTCATGTACACGGCCATAGCTTTGAAATTCATTTCCCACCCAACAAATCACTTGTTTTGCCTCGTGTGATGCACTGACATAGTGTATCTCCTTTGCTCTTCAAGTGGCCCCAGGGAGGCTGATGGTATTGTTATGCCCATTTTACAGATGTGGAAGCTGAGGCCCAGAGAGAGGTTAAGTGACTCAGCCATGGCCACACACCTAGCAAACAGTGAAGCTGGAATTCAAATCCAAGTTATTAGATGCCGCATCCCACTCATAGTCCACTGTGCCTTGCTGTCTCCATCTCTAGCTAAAAAAATAAATAAATAAGTCCTGCTTGAATAAAAGGAAGTTTATTGTTCTGATGTCCTGGTAATGGAAGGATTAATTGTGAATGTTTATACTTTATTTCTAAGCTCATACCACATAGCTGGCTGCTTACTACTCTAAGCTATCAGCTAAAATATACTTCTAAGAAATCGCAGGCCTCCCTGTTCTTTTTGGGAACAGAAACAAACACGCATGGTTTTCATCCATAAGGTTCGTGGCTGTGTGTATTGACACCACTTGAGGCATCCTTTCTCTGGAGACCTCTGTAGCTCTGAGATGAAAAGACTGCACTGAACCAGTGTGCTCCCAGTCCCCTTCCAGCACCAAGGTTCTGTGATTCTGGGCTGATGATGGGGCAGTGGCCTCTAGCTAAAGAACAGGGACAGACTGGAATGGCATGACCGGCAGCTCAGATCCGCGCTGGCCTGCTGGGAGCTGATGATGACAGGCACTGGGCTTCCAGCTGGGCTCAGGCACACACACACGGTGCGGTTCCCGCCTTCCAAGACTCTGCGGTCCATGAAGCCCCCCAAAGGGGCCTGAACAACATGTGAGTTGTTGCTCAGATGTTTGTATTTCATTGGATAATTTTAAGATGCGTTCCTTGCACACATAGGAGTAATTTAAAGAATGTCTATATCTGACTAATCGTTTCTGATAGCCATTGAAAAAAGAAGGCCTATTTAAATAGCCAGACTTGGAGGAGACCTGAAAAAACCATGGTGTTATATTCTTGGAAGCTGCAAAGAAAAGCAATTCCAGAGACTTAAAGGGTGAGGGAATAGGCTGGAGTCCAACACAAGGATGGGTAGGGCCGCTGGCGTTTCTGGCTGACGTGAGTGAGCTGAAGGACCTGATTAAGAGAACCAGGGCCCACCTCGTGGGGGGCTCAGTTGGGGGGCCGTGGATCACCTGACTGTTTTGTTCCGAAGAAAAGCCAATCAAAGTCACAGGATGTCCTGGCAAGGTCTAAGGAGAGAAAGCTGTTCCCTTGGAGAGAGTGGCATTTTGGAAAACTGAAAATCGCTTCAGTAATATTGTATGCGAGAATCTTTGTAACCAAAAAGAAATGAAATAAACCTCTCAGTTTGAAGGCTTCTTCAATATTTTACAAATCACACAATCATCTCCAGCTTGCGACACGGAGACAAATCCACACGACAAACCTTATGGAACATCAGTGATACCAGGATGAGCTACATCTGCCGAATATCAATGACACGATCCCGTCTTGCCGCTAGTGTGGTCGACAATGTGAGGCGGAGGGCCCATTTTTTTTTCTTTCCTGTTAAAAATGGAAATCGGTGTTTGAGTATTCCATGAAGTTCTTCAGGTTCATTAACAAGGTCAAAATCAATGTTATTTTACTGTTTGGAATCATTTTTGGCGGAACAATGAAAAGAAACCATAGTCGAAGTAGTCTTAATATAATCATTTTCTTTTCATTGTTCTTTATGGGAAAATAATTTGGCCCGAAATTTAGTGGTCCCTTCAGGGAGGTGATATCTTTAAAAAGGTGGTCTGAAGGACAGGTTTTACTGTACTTTAATAGGCTGATAGATTAATATAAATCTTAATATTCATAATCTTTACCATTTCTTTTCTCAATATCTGCTCTATCTATACATCTATTTATAATGTATGCTTCAAACACAGAATATACGTGATTTTTATTGAATATGCTGATGGCGCTACAGGGACAGCCACTTGACCTAGTTTAAAAAAAAAACAGTGAGAGAGGGAGCCAAGGGTCAAACTTACAGTCTGCAGCTGAAAACAGATTTTTGCAGATAATGCAATGGCCTGAGAGCACGACTGTCCTTGCAACTTCACCATGTGCTATTATTTGCATCAATAATAAATAAATATGTGCGCCCTGGTGCCAAGGGTGAGCTGCAAGTGATCGTGATGAAATGTGGACTTACCGCCCAATTTTTCTGCCAAAACATGGAACATTTTCTACCTTCATATGCCCACAAAAGAAAATCACAATGATAAACTAAAGATGAAATTTACTTATTGGCTAGAGAAGAAATCATGCATTGCCTGACATGAATAGAGAAATATGTGTTAATTTGTTCTTATGTGATTATCTAAGGGGAAAATATCTAATTAACTGATTTCAGTTTTATTTTGACTCTGAGATTTCTGGTTGGCCTAATCAGCTTGTCATGTCATAAACATGGAAGGAATTAATGAATTTTATATGTGTGTGTGTATAAAACTGATATGATACATTAAGAGATGTATATTATATAAGTAATACATCCTCATTATGGAAAACTTAAAAACATTTGAGAAAAATCCTACATATTCCCACTACCCAGAGACAATCCTGTGAACATTTCTCTCCTCTGACTGTTTGACACAGTTCAGAGCATCCTATATGTATAACATTGAAAATGCATTTATTAAATTCCATTGTAGGATGTCACCATTTATTTCACTATTTTCCATTATTGGATGTTTGTGTGTGTGGTTTTTTGTTTGTTTTTGTTTTTGTTTTCCTATTATAAATGTCAAAGATAAGCATTTTTTTATCTACCTCCTTGTTTCCATTTCAGAAGATCTCCCGAGGAACTGGTCCCAGAGACAGAATTACTGGATTAAATGAAGTGAACACTTTTAAGGCTTTTGATACATATCACCAAATTACTTTTCACAAAGCTTTAACTAATTTATAGTATAAACTTATTTCAATGAACTTTGATGTATTTTGCTCACATTATTGAAACACAGTGGTTTCAGCTTTCCAAAGAGGTGATCTGTGATCTGTCCCAGACTTGGTGTCCGAGGTTGGTCTGAATGGGGTGCTGGGAAGTGTTGCCTTGGCCTATGCACAGTGGCAAGTGCTAGTTCTCCTCGTTCATTCCTGTGAAGGTAGTTTTCTTTTTAAAAATTAGACAGCCTTCAGAAATAGTGTGTAGTATTTTAAATATTAATATTTTTTGAAGAGAAGATAACTTGGCTATGCATCTTCACCTTCATTTTTTGTAATGTGAAAAACCCCTGGAATTTAATATTAGAAAAATTGAAACTTTAAAAAAAGTATTTATACTCCCTGACCCACCCAACTTCCAGTTTTGTTGGTTTAAAAGATTTTAAAATATTTTTTAAATGTGCCAGTACCTCAGTCCTCTAAGATAAACATCTAATGCTCTCCTCCTGTCCCCTCTGTTGACATGGATGTGGCTTTGTGTCTGCTGAGACCACACCCTGTGTCTGAAGGCTGGGCTCTGGGAATGCAGAGAGCCGTCCCTGCGTTTGTCTCTCCTGCATCTGTGCTCATTGGGCCCCCAGCACAGCCTGTCTGAATGGCCACTGTGCTTGAAACTGCTTAAACCTGTGATGTCCTTTAAACACTGCTGGCTACTCCAAGATTCAACAGTCTGGATATGTGTGCATACCCACCTCTTGGAGTTCTTTACTTCCTGGATTTCTAATTGGCAACAAAACATGATTTCTGAAAAGCAAAAATAAATGGTGCAGGCAGGTTTCTTTTGGGGAAGACTCCCCAAAAGAGTTAGGCTTGGAATGGCTTGGAATGACTTTTTATTGGAAAAAGGAAAGAATGAAAGTTCTTAAGTCAAAGAGAAGCTACCTTCTCAGAACTTGGCCCAGCACTGACCAGGGCTGTTACTGGAGGTTCTGGCTGCTTCTCCCTAAGGGGAAGTTCTGAAAAAAGTGAAGTGTAAGGACCAGGGAAGAGGCTCTGAGGGAACCAGCTAGCGTTAAAGTTTGCTTGCCTTTGTCTGGAGACTGACTATATGTATATATATATACTTTCACTCTATATAGTGTATACTATATATAGTGCATTAGTCACCTTTATTTTATTTGAAATAGATCCTTTCACTCTAATGCAAAGTGATTTATAACTGTATAAAATACAGCATCTTTACCTGGAGATGGTGGGATATTAACAGGAGGAATACAAATATTAGTACTGCCCCTCCCAGGCATGCCTTACAAAAGACATTTGCTAAGTTTTGTTATTTATAAAAATATATTTAGCTACCAACTCTACTGTCATTGTGGAAAATTGCACAAACCAATATATGTAAGTGAATAATTTTACATGTAGTTAATGTCTTTTTTGATTAAGAAAGTCTTTTAAAGTACATATTAATTATGCATCGTATGTATCCTGGGTGGCTAAAACAGCTCTGTGAATAGAGACCCGCCAGTTGTTTTGTTAAAATAACAGAATGCAGCTGTGATTTTTTTTTTTTAATGAATGCGGCATATCTGGGAGAGTCATTTTTTATCTTTTAAAAGGGAGGGATGAAAGTTAAAAATTTTTTTTAAGCAAATACATGATTCTTGGAGAGAAGTGCATTAGGCTACACAAATATGTGGGATATCATGGAGTGAAGGCTGTGTTTTGTCTAAGATGTTTCCTGGCTAGGACTCTCAACTTAGTGGCACTTCATGTGCAGGAAACGGGACGACACACACACCTTAGGAGAATTTTTTTTCCTTCCAGCTGTAATTGGAACCATTACCACTGTTTTCACATTTAAACTTGGGTTTGTAAAATTCCAAGCAATCCCCACCTCTACCCCTGCCCCTAAATGATAAAAATCCACGTTTGAAGAAGTAGTTTCAAGATCACACTAGAGTTTGTCTTTGCCCCTCAGAAATAAAAGGGAATATTATCTGTCCAAGAAAACACTTTGGAAGTATTTCCCTGAAGCTTTTTTGACTTTTCAGGGTGTCTGTGGGGAAGTCCCATCTGTGTTCACTGCATTGTGGTCCCATCCGAGCCGCGGGTGGTGGCTTTGAATGGGGCAGCGCCACCAAATCTGCATGAAAATTGGGAATTGTCAAAGTAATTTGCCACTTGCGGGCTCACTCTCTATGCCTTTTGTGTTCTGATCAATAAAAACTTAAATCCTTTACCCAGTTTAGTAACAACCTATTCTAAAGCATTATATTCCCCCTAATCTTCTCCAGTTCTGGTTGTACAGTTATCCATTTTCAATGATATTCATTTTAAAAGGTTAACAAACGAGAAACTAAACCAACCATACAAATAACAGCCCAAAGAACACTTTCCAAAATGTGTTGCTGTAGGGCCATTTCAAATTTAATATTCATGCAGAGAAAAGCTAAAGGCCACCAAACCAGGTGGATAAAATAGTACTGCATTTTATGACTCCTTCTTAAATGAAATCTCTTAAATATTGCTAATGAAGCCAGCTCTCCCACACAGCCTTGTCGAGCGCCCTTTCTAGGCTGGTTCAGTTCCATTTCCCTGTCTAGCAATTTGCCCCAGGCCCCTATTAAATGAATTATCACGGCCCCTAAATCATCTCTGCGGGGGTTTCCTCTAATCCCATCAAGACACTTACACTCCCTTTCTTCCCTCCTGGTGACATAATGAATTATTGTTTCATGGGGAGCAGTTAAAGAGGCCCCTCTGGAGGAGTGGGACGTGCTCCGGCCGAGGGCAGGGGTGGCGGGGCGGGTCCCGGCGGCTCGGGCTGGTACCCGGGGCCTGGCGGGGACAAAGCCGCGCGCGGCCCTTCCGCCCTGGGGTCTCCGCCGAGCGCCACGCACTCGGATGGCCCCCTGCGCCCGCCCCCGGGGAGTGACTCTGGGAGCCCAGGAATGCAGGGCCAAGAGAGAATATAAATGTTTTCCTTAACTGGAGGAAACACTGCACTCACAAACCACTTGCGGAATAGATTAAGCTAATTTATTAAACAGAGTTTGCCTGCTGACTGAGCTGAGCTGAGTAATGATTTACATTTTTTTTTTTTTCTTTTAAAAAACATTAATAAGAAGACGTCAGGGGCCACAGCGGCCCTAATCATGGGGCCGTGGCTGAGGAGGGCGCCCCGAAGACGGTGTGGATCCGAGGATGCTGTGACCGGACGATGGCGAAGCTTTCCAGCCCACACATCGCATCCCCGCAGGCCCGCTGGGTGCGGGGACGGGGCTGGACCCCCTTTGGAGGCGTAGGGTTCAGACCTAGGGATCCTGGTCCCCCGAAAGGGCCCGGTTTTTGGTTTTCACATCTGTTTTGGAAGGACTCAGACCATTCCACACGAACCAGTGGTGGACCTGCTGAAAGCCAGTGCGCTTACGCACTTTCTAGGAGATTTTGAAAACATTATATTGGAGGACATGTGTGGAGTGGCCGTTCTCAACCTTGTTTGGTGCCAACAACCCTCCTTTTAAAACAAGGTTGTTGTAATACTTCTACCATCTTGCAGTGAAAGACTTGGATAATATCACCTACTGAAGCACAAGGTTAAAAAAGAAAGAAAGAAAAAGAAAACAAGTGAAAGAACAGATAAGAGGGAAGGGAGGAGCAGAGGGAGGCAGAGAGGAAAGGAAGGAGAAAAATCAAGATGACCAGACTGTAAAGGAAAAAAAACAACAAATAAAATGTCACAAAATATGCATTTTTCCTTGCGGACAACTATAAAATAGTCAAATTCTTGCACTACTTTCTAACACATACATTTCTAACACATTCAATTGATTGTTGTTGACACTTTTTCTTAAGAACTGACTTTTTGCAATAAGGCCTAAATAAGTGTATTTGTTACTATACGTAGGATGTCCCAGGGTGACGGCTGTGCATGTTGAGATGTCTGGGGAACATGAAACCCACAAACTATACCATGGTCAGTGACACGATTTTCCAGAGTGGTGGAGTTCAGTTCAGTCACTCAGTGGTGTCTGACTGTTTGCGACCCCATGGACTGCAGCACGCCAGGCTTCCCTGTCCATCACAACTCCCGGAGTTTACTCAAACTCACGTCCATTGAGTCAGTGATGCCATCCAACCATCTCATCCTCTGTCATCCCCTTCTCCTCCCACCTTCAATCTTTCCCAGCATCAGGGTCTTTTCCAATGAGTCAGTTCTTCCTATCAGGTGGCCAAAGTATTGGAGTTTCAGCTTCAGCATCAGTCCTTCCAATGAATATTGGACTGTGGTGAATAACTCAGTATAGTTGCAGACAAAACTTTACATGGTAGTTGTGTATATCTGGAAAATTCACTGTATGTTAAAGCTCCATAAAAATACTTGGTGTTTTTTGTGGGAAGAAAGAAAGTTCCCACAATCCTACCACTCTAACAGAAGAGTTTTCATTTTTCCATGTATCCGTATCTTATAGTTTTTGTCCGGATCTTTATGTAGTACACACTCAGTTTTTTACATCTCTTTTCTTATTCTCTGTTAGGAGTGGGCTTTAACTTGTATTTATTCTTAAGCAAAGTAATTAAAGTAGGAAACAAAGGGTTTTCAACACAACTTTACCCAAGTAGGCTGACAAGCTAAAATTTTTAGTGTAAATGTTGCTCACTCAGTTGTATCTGATTCTTTGTGACCCCATGGACCCCATCAGGCTCCTCTGCCCATGGAATTCTCCAGGCAAGAATACTGAGTGGGTTGCCATTCCCTTCTCCAGGGGATCTTCCCAACCCAGGGATTGAACCCAGTTGTCCCGCATTGCAGGTAGATTCTTTACCATCTTAGCCACTAGGGAAGCCCAAAATTTTTGTAAGACTTTAAAAAAAATTATCACTGCAGCAGTAATGTAGGACTATCATATTAATTTAACAGCTCACCTTAAAAAATCCTTATATATTTGCATAAGTCAGAAGTGTAAGCGGGTGACAGGTTCCTGAACTGCTGATTTAGAAAGTCCTGAAGTAGTGATCTGGAGCACTTTGGCTTGGGAGACCTCAGCCTGAGGTCTGTGACTTGGGTTCTGCCGGAAAGCAGGGCGAAGAGGGTGGAGAAGGTGGTAGAGAGGCCATCTTGATCTGTCTCTGGTTTTGAAGGGTGCCGGGCCAAGTGTGCTGGGGTGACTGGGCAGTCAGCTCCTCATTTGAAGTCCTTTACTTCTGTTCCTGTTCCCGTGATGCTGCTGCCTCTGGATTAGTTAGATCTTATCTGGGGACCCAGTAGGATGTTTCCAGTCCTTTGTCCAGAGCCCAAGGAAGCCTCAACTGAAGTTTGATTTATGATTGATACCTGCTTTTCTGTCTTCTTAAGTATTGTATAGAACATATTTGATGGGAATAAGCATTATCTTTCAGCAGTTTGATAATAATGATGGCTACAAGTTACTGGGCATTTTGTATGTGCCAGGCAATGTACACTTATGTCATCAAGCTTCTTAACAATGAGGGATCTCATTCCCCAAGCAGGAATCGAACCGAGGCACCCGGCACTGGAAACACCGAATCTTAGCCACTGGACCACTAGGGAAGTCCCGAGGCAGGAGTCATTATTTTCATTTTGGCGATGAGAAATGCAGAGAGGTTAAGTGTCTTATCCAAAACACAGATGGGCCGATTTCCACAGCCCAGGGTGGTTTCACTATTTCACACTCGGCATCCACTTGAAACTATATAAATTTGAGCAATATGAAGTGACATCCCCAGACCCCAAGCTCTGTCTCTAGTTTAGGAAGACAAGAAAAGGTGAGCAGAGAGACTCCAGGGCTTTCCCCAAGCAGGGGATCTTCCCAACCCAGGGATTGAACCTGGGTCTCCTGCATTGCACAGTGTGCCTGCTCCAATGACTTCTCCTTGATTACAGGACAAGGTGTTCCTGGAACAAGTGAAGGGCAGAAACTTGAAAACCTAGCAACAGGGAATGATCCTAAAACAGTGACTCTTAAGAGACAGGTTTGGCATATTTTCAGGATGTAAAATGTCAAACTCAAAACATAAGTGGTAGCACAAAATCTGTCACCTAACCACTGGGTGACTATAATTTAGTTGTTTAATCGCCCAGTCATGTCCAACTCTTTCGCAACCTCATGGATTCGGATTTTCCAGGCAAGGATACTGGAGTGGATTGCCATTTCCTCCTCCAGGAGATCTTCCTGCCTGGAATCAAACATTTGTCTCCTGCCCATGTGTCCAGCATTGCAGGCAGATTTTTTTTTTTTTTTTTTTTTACCCCTGAGCCACTGGGGAAGCCCAGTAATTCAGTTAGTAAAGTAAATTTCTCCAGCCTTTGGCTGCGTCAGTGTTTGATGAATAAATATGTCGTGATTCTTTGTAGCAGCTAAGAATTCCTTATACAAGAGAAAGAAGACCTGATCTTGTTTAGCATATGTAGATGCTTTTCAGCCTTTGAATGGAAACAATCAAGCCATTTTTGCTTTCTGACTAAAGAATGATCTTGTCAAGCCCTGAGATCATTGACTTAAGGTCCATTCTTGGTAACGACATGTAGGATATAGGGGCATCCCAGGTCCACAACTGAATCAATGGTAAGCTTTGAACTCTTCCCTGCTCCTAAAATAAAAATGAGGGGCTAGAGTCTGAGGATGGCCTCATCTATAAACTGAGTCCCTGCCCTCAGCTATCTCTAAGCCCGTGAGTTCAAAGCTGCATCATTGCTGTGGCCTCTGGAAATACCAAGGATCTTCCTGAAGTTTGGCTCCAGACTTCATAGCATTCCCAAGTCTCCTCAGTTCTAGATGGCAGACACTACTCTCATTGTCCGGGCATTTGGTGACCTCAGAACCCCAGGACTAATTGGGCTCTGGTTCAAGCAGATTTTCAGAAAGCCTGTCTAAGGGAATCTGAAGATCCAAACTGTTTTCTTCTAGCAAGTGGGCTTCTAGGTCAGTGGGCCTAGTTCTGGCAACCACATGAAAGAATAGACTGTGGGTCTGGTCACAAAACCCAGGATGATTTATTACCAGGGCAAAGAGAAACACTGCAGACCACACTCTCATTTATCATGTAATTACATGTCTTCTGGGAGATAACATGCGTGACCGCAGAAGCAATAGAGAGCTGTTCTGCCTTGATCTGGCCTCAGTTTCCTTGCCTGCAGTGGGAGAGGCGTAAGCAGAATGGTCTCTGGATGTTGACGGGCTCTTGCAGCCCTAACACTGAGAGTCTGCAGATACACGAGAGGTGTAGCTCTTACACAGAAGTGGCCTTCTAGAGCTATGGCACGGTTGATACCAGCTCCCATCTGGGCCTCCTGACTGCAGAGCTCTTCCGGGCTTGGTTTCCTCATCTGTTAAAATGGAGATGATGAGTACCTAAGCAGTACCAACTCCTTAGGGTTACTGGTATGTTTATGGAGGTAATGTACGTAAACCTCTGAGAAAAAAAGTCTCAGAAAGCATTCAGCCTACATTAGCTCTTGCAATTATTGAGGATGCCCCACTGTAATAGTTTTTTTTTTTTTTTTTGCTTATTCTCCTCCTTGTCCCCCATCTCTCCTTGCTTACTTCCACATTTACTCTTGTTGCAAAAGGTATCTTCCAGAGTTAAACTTTAAGGGAAGTGATGAGGAACCAAATCTCAAGTACAGGAATGAGCGATCCCAGGACCTAATCCTAGATCTTGCTAGAATGTGAATCTATTGCCCTTGTCAAGTCTTATACATAGATACAAATCATGGGCTGAGGTGTTATGTTGTGGAGATGTTTAGGAACAGATATTTCTTTCAGGTACCTTCATTGTTCTGTTTTAGAACAAGGAGGATTTGAATTTTCCTAAAGTGAATCTCTCTGAGGAGAACTTGGAATTCTCAGGGGGCTCAGTAGTAAAGACTCCGTCTCCTAATGCAGGACACTTGGGTTCTATCCCTAGGTCTGGAAGATCCCCAGGAGTAGGAAATGGCATCCCACTCCAGTATTTGCCTGGAAAACCCCATGGATAGAGGAGCCTGGTGGGCAACAGTCCCTGGGGTTGCAAAGAGTTGGATAAGACTGACTGAGCATGCACACATGCATTTGGGCAATGCTTATGGAATATCTCTCTTTTTTCTTTGGTGATGTATTAGGAAAACATGTCAAGCTTTTTCTTTTTCACACATAAGTGTTTTTTACTTAGGCTTAGAAGTTGAATAAACATCCCTATGAATAACCCTTTAAAACATTTTTGTTTTCTCTTTCCCACACACCTAACAAATCTTAATTAACGTCTTTGGCTTCAAAATATGCCCAGTCCATTTCCGGCTGCCAAGGCAGAGTCAGGGTTCACGTTGCCATATGCTGACAGGAACAAGGAGAGCTCTCTTCCCGGTCCAGAAAGTGTCCTCCTTGGTCCCTGGGCGTTTGATGAAGCCCGCTTTCCCCATTTGCTCTGCAAATCCACTTCGTCTACACTGTCTCCTCCTGGAACCAGTTTTCTTTGGAACAGAAAACTGGGAAAACAGTAATGGATACCTGATGTCCTCCGCTTTTGTCTCACAGGCAAAAATATCAGCTACTGGGTGTAATACATGTATGAACCATACTATTGCATATATAATAGAACGTTCTAGGTGATCATCTCTAGACTCCTTAGGATGTGTAGTTACTTATCTCTATCATACAAATGCAATACACCAGAGAACCAGCCCTGCAACGTGAGAGAATCAAGAAAATTTGGAAACAAAATCTCAAATGTTTAGTCCAAGCCGCTCCTTCAGTCATTCTTTCTTTATTGCTTTTGTCATAACAAGGGAGTATTTTTCACCCTTTTACTTTTAGCCTCGTTTACCAAGAATGCCTTGGATTGATGGTCCTCTTATGTTTGTCCACAGGTAATGTTGCTGCTTTCTCTCCTTTGTTTTAGAGAGGTGCTCTAGCCACTGTTTAAAGAACATTGTCCTTCGTAGATGGAAACGAAGATGATAAACCCCACAAGCTTAATGTGGTGGACTTGGGGTGCACCACCCATAGCCCCTCTTTAAGGCCAACGCTGCTATAAGTGCTGGTTGCTGAAGGCTGTCAGCCCCAGGAATTCCTCTCCAGGAATTGTCATCTGCTACAGGGAGCTGCTTTTCCCAGAGTGACACTCGCGCAGGGTCAGCCTTCATCTCAGGACCGGGCAGTGTGGGCACAGGGGGAGGAACTGGGCAGGGACACCCAGCTCCAGAGTTACTGTGGGATCAGCTGAGACCTTCGTGGTGAAAGCCCCGCAGCTCAGCTTCTGCCTATTCCTGATGCCTTCTCTCCCCATCAAGGATGACTCCAAGAGCACCCCCAATAAGCCTCCTGTGAGAAATCATCTCATAGACTATTTCCCGGGGAGCCTGACCTATGATACATAGGCTAAAATGTTAGAAAGGATGGCACGCAGTATAGGGTGAGGGTCTTAAGTCCCCCTATCTGTTTTTTTCCCTAAGAATCTGATCCTCCTTGGTTAAAATAGTTGAAGAGCTTTGGGATAGCAATTGCAACCCAGGAAACCCAGGATAAGATATTAAAATGTATGAAAATGATTATAATAAATGCGAAATATATTTTAGAAAATTCTTTTTTAAAAAGCAGAAGCACCAAAATGTCACTTTAAAAATCAGACTTGTGGAAAATAAGAAATTTTACCAGGGAGACTATTATTATTAGAAACTCTGAGACCAAGGAGCAGTGTTAGGACCTTGATGTTTTTAGGTTTTTTTTTTAATGTGAATTGCTTTGTATAATAAATACTTAGTGATTGAGGCAGCCACCTTATCAGGGTCACTGAGGCTGAGGGGGATGGAAGGATAAAGGGACAACAAGTGAGCTTCCAGTGAGAAAACTGAGGTACCAGTGAGGTCTGCCCCGTGTGAACACCTCATTGGGACTGTAATTTTTAAAACTTGTTCTTCAAAGGGTTTATCTTATAATAACATTCAGTGACTATTTCCTTCAACACAGAGTTGTAATGAGAATCCTTACAGTTGAATCTTGATAAGGCAGAATATATGTATCAAAATATGGAGAAAGACTCTTTTTCACTTAAAAACAAACCTTTACTGGAACTCTTTAGAAAGTATTTTATATAAGTTAAATCTCAAAATGTTATCATTATAAATAAAAATCAAGCAATGAAAAAGTACATTAAAATAAACAGTTAAATCCCCTTCTCAGGGATAGCCACTGTTCTCAGCTGGCTTTCAGACCCTTTACTAAGAGTGGTGTAGCTATTGTTGGACTTACGCGTGGATATGGCTTGTCTTTCCATTGTTGTTGTTGCTTTTCCTCATGTTCTCACATTAACGGGATCATACTACATAGGTGGTTCTGTAAGTTTTACACTTTTTTTGCTTAACTGTGTTTTATGAATACCCCTTTTAACCTACTTAATTCAAACCACATTGCACTATTCTCAACTGCTATATTAGAATTAAATTTGATGCTACATTGATCCTACGTATGTTAGCTATTCTTGGGGATCATACTGCTTATCTAAGTGGAATAAATTAACTATTTCAGTTTTCTAATACAAATTCTTATTTTCTCAAAATGCAGAGAATTACATTTTTTCCTTTGCCTTTCAGACTGATTCAGTGGAGTCTGACTCCAAAAGTAATTCTTTTAAAAATAGCCAAGAAAAATAAAATCTAATTCCATTCTGAAAGTGACCTCAATATTTTCTTTGCTTTAGTATTATCCTGCCCTCTCCATGGATTTTTTTTTTTTTAGAATAGAGGGGAAGAAAACTAGTTTCAGCCACTCAATTTTTGTTTATGTTTGTTTTCAAATCCAAGTGGCCTTTTGTCAGCAGCAAGGTCTTCTCTCCTGCTCCATCACTGGTCTGTAAAGTAAATTGCAAAATGCTACCAAAGTCTGGCTACATCCTCATAGTGACTGTTTAAACCCATTACTTTCTCTTTTAATCAAATCACTGTTGTGTCAAAATATACGATTCTCGCCATGAATCTCCCCGGCTTGTTACAGGTCACCGGTTGCACCTTGAAAATGTTTGCTCTCCTAAGCGTCTTCTCTCCAGCCTCCAGCTAAATTGCACCAGACCAACCAGGATCATTTTTCTATACACATAGACCTCTAATTAATATATATACATAATGGCGCTGAGAACCTGTACTTTACCAAGAGAGGAAGGGAAAATGCCTGGTCAGTAGGTAGGCAGGAGCATCATATAGATTATGGCAAAATGAGTGTCTAAACAGATAAAAGCATTCAAATTACATTCAGGGGAAAAAGGAAACCCTAAAGATTCCTTATCCATGAATTACTGAGATTCAGCCTTTATTCATTTCTGCTTTACAAAATATTTTATATAAAGCCGCCAGAGGGCGAATAAGGGAAATAGTAATTATGTTTAAATAGCCAACACTTCACTAACATAAAATATTTGTACAGGCTCTTAAACATGAAGTTAAGTGCCAGAGGCTATTTTCATTGTTTAATGTATTAAGTAAATAAAAATGTATCTAAGATGTGGACACACAATTAGTTTTGAGTTATTTATCCTGGAGTTTGTATGGTTTAGAAAAACTCCATCTTCTTGGCTCCTGCTGTCCTAATGCATTTAACTCCAGCCATCAGCTATGATTAAACACCTGCTGTTGTGGGGAAACAAAGCACGCTAATCCAATATGTATTTCTGACATCTTAAATATCACCCAGTCCCCTGACATCAGGCACAGCTTTTCAGCGGGATGGAATTCCAGAGCATATTTTTCTAATTTATGGATGGACAATAAATCAAAATTAAGCCTTGGGCAATGAAATATACATCAGTGCGGAATGAACTGACTGCAAACGAGGACCCTGCACAACCAAGGGAAAGGATATATTAATGGAATCCTAAGCTGCAAACACTGAAGTGAAAATTAAGGAAGTTTATTTCACATTTTGTCCCTGTAAAACCAAAAGGCAAAGACAGAAAATGAAAAGTTTTCTCTTTTTTCATGCACAACACTGAAGAAGCACATTTAGATTTTTTTAGCCACTGTATTTTTAAATGCTTGCTTGTGGGTAATTAGAAACCCAATCTCCACTGCTCTTTTTTTAATGATTATTTTTAATGTTTAAGAAGGATTTGAAATGCTTAGTGCTGTTTCAATTTCACTCTTCTGGAAGAGTGAACAAAGGCCGTTGTTGACAGTCATCAGTTTCTGCTGGAAAAGGTCAGAGGGCGAAGGACATCCTTCCCTCCCAGGTGGACTGGGCTGGGCTGGAAGCTGTCTCGTGCCGAACAAATCTTCCTTCTATTGACCTCCAACTATCTCAGCACCTAGAGACAGAAGTGACTTTAAAGCTCTATTTTTATCAGAAGACATCAGGCACCCATGTGTAAGACTACCACCTGACTCTGCCCCCCTTGCTGTAGCTGCTTTCAGCTCTGGACCAAGGTCATCTTGGAGTTTCTCACATGGCTTTATCCTCACCCTCACTATTGCCAAGCACCATACATCTTCAACAGAACCTGCCAGGGCAACCATTGTATTTATCAGAAATAATGTTTGTGTTTATGGGCATGTCAGGATCCTTAACGAACACTATCTCTTGAATCCTCACAGCACCTCTGTTAATGGGATAAGTGGCAAATATTATTTAAATGTTAGAGACAGATATACAGAGCCATAGCAAAATTGAGAGCTTTGTCTTGGGCTTCATGGCAAGTGGTGAAACTGGAGAAAGGAATTTTACAAACTAGCTTCTAGTTCTAGATGTCACTCAGACAGCAAATTCCACTCCTCCTGGTGACAGGAGGTTCTTCAGGTTATTATTCCTAGAAAGAGAAGTCACTCAGTCATGTCCGACTCTTTGCGACCCCATGGACTGTAGCTGCCAGGTTCCTCTGTCCATGGGATTTTCCAGGCAAGAGTGCTGGAGTGGATTGCCATTTCCTTCTCCAGGGAATCTTCCCAACCCAGGGATCGAACCCGGGTCTCCCACACTGCAGGCAGACTCTTCACTGTTTGGGCCACCAGGGAATCCCTTAAAGGCACTTGCATCATACAGTCCAGTTTATTTTAATACTTGTGTTTTATTTATTATTTTTGGCTGTGCTGGATCTTCGTGGGTGTGCAGGCTTTTCTGCAGTTGTGGTGAGTGGGGGTTACTCTCTAACTGTGGTGTGTGGGCCTCTCGTGACAGTGGCTTCTCTTCTGTGGAGCACGTGCCCTAGCGCAAGCTGGTTTCAGTTGCAGCACACAGGTTCAATAGTTGTGTCAAATGGGCTTAGTTGCTCCAGGGCATTTGGGTTCTTCCCAAATCAGGGATCGAACCTGTGTCTCCTACATCGGCAGGCAGATTCTTTACCACTGAACCACTGGGAAGCCCCAGGGCAACAGTTATTTTTAGAGACTCTTGTTGCTGGCTTACTAATTTATATAGTATTTGTTGATGAACAATTATTTCTATAGACTCATGCATTTTAAAGTCATATGTTTAGACTGAGAATATGTCAAATGATTAAAATTAACCTTGAAGGAGACTGTATAATTTAAGAATTAAGTTTTCATGTATCTCAGAAAGAAACCAGCATGTTCCCTGGCCTCAACTTTGTATTTTGGAAAACTACGTGGAATCATATTTTAGTGATGTTTTAAAATTGATCTCCTTTGGGGTCAGTAATTACTGAAGCTGAAATACTTGGCTACTACAGAGCTTAAAAATGAAGCATATCTTCCTCTCTGTCATCATAGTTTTCCTTTTTGTGTTAGTTTCTCTTTCTTGTTAAAATCCTCAATATGACTGTTTACAGAAAAGATGCATAAGCTTAGCAGGAAATCCTTTGTACAAAAATGCAGCAGTATTAAATAACATTAGTTTCTGAGGAAATTCTTTATTCTTTGAGGAAATAGTTTTAAAAGACTGCTTTTTCATTTTATTACCACAGTGTTACATGTTGGTGATGGTAATAGTAATGACAGAGGTAGGTTGATGGTCCTGGTCTGGAGTCTTTAGGTACGTTAAGCCTAAGCAGTCCTTACAAGCAGACCGCGGGGTCAGTACAGTGTTGCCCTCCTCGACGGCCGCGGATGTGAACCCAGAGGAAGCGGTCTCTCACCAGGGCCAAGCGGTGGTGGGTGGAGCACAAGTGCAAACTCTAGCAGTTCGTCTGCAGGGCCTGCCTTTCAAGGACATCACTGTTCTACAGAATACTTTTATAGAAAGGAAAGTTTTAGCCTTTATACGTTTAACTTTTAAACTCTGCAGGTTAGATTAACCTATCTCCTCTAGATTCAGTGCTACTCTATAAATCACTGAAGGGGAATGACTGGGCTGTTCATAGTCGCTGTCACATAAATGATTACAAGAAGGATTATAATATAAAAAATGGCATTCTTAACATCTGGATAGTTCTCTATCCTCATTTTTAGCTCCAAGAGCTCAATCTTAAAAATATGGGCCAAGACCTAGAAATACTGGCAAGAAGTGGGGAATTTCAACTTGATGAATAAACAAGTTTAAAAACAAATTCTTTTGCTCATTCTTAAGTTAAATAAAGCATATAGTTTGGTTTATAATAGTCTTTTAAATTTTTGTCAGAAACTTGTGATTGCATCAGATGAGTTCATTGAGATTTTAAAATACACCTACTAATGAATGTGCATGTGTGGGTGCTCAGTTGTGTCCGACTCTTTGCAACCCATGGACTGTAGCCCACCAGGCTCCTCTGTCCATGGGATTTTCCAGGTAAGAATACTGGAGTGGGTGGCCATTTCCTCCTCCAGGGGATCTTCTTGACTGAGAGATCAAACCCATGTCTCTTGCATCTCCTGCATTGGCAGGTGGATTCTTTACCATCTGAACCACCTGGGAAGTCCCATACTAATGAATAGTAATACACAGTAACAATAGTGCATTAATTGTTGTAGTGGCAACATTTGTTTAAAAATAGCTAAAACAAAATAAAATCTTTACCACTAATTTTTTCCATTAGTATATTCCATATTTTTTAAATGTATAAATTTAATCAGTGTTTATTTGAGGATTTACCAGGGTGTACCATGCACCATGCCAGGTTCTAAGGGTTCAGTGCAAAAAGACAGATATGATCTCCCGTGTGGAATATCTTATTCTTGCTCATTGGGAAAACGTCATGAGAATAGTTGAAGAGCAAATAAAATGAAGACTTGTTCCCAACTTAAATAAGAGTTTTCTTTTGATATTATAATCCATTTAATATTCCCTTGAAAAATAGTCTTAAATTCCTTGGTGCCTCTTTTTGTAGGTTACAGCTTCCTCATTTCCTGTTTGCAAATTCCTAACTTCTGCCCATTTCCATCGTTTCCTGCTAAGCCTTCTCCTGGAGGATGCTTGGTCCATCTGTTACTCTAGCCCTGTTTTCTCTTATCTGTCTCTTGGCTGAAACTCATCAAATCCAACATTTAGGTTATATTCCCTTTCTTTCTTTCTTTTTTTCATTGAGGTGAAACATATGATATAAAATTCACTATTGCAAAGTAAGCAATTCAGTGACATTTAGTCCATACACAGAGTTACAATTACTTCTATGTAGTTCCAAAGCATTTCCATTTCCCCACAAGTTAGCCAGATTCCATTAAGCAGTTTCTCTCCTTTTCCTGTCCTCCCAGCCCCTGGCTGTTTTCTGACTCCATGGATTGACCAGTTTGAGATATTTCATATAGACAGAATCATTGCAATATGTGAGCTTTTGTATCTGGCTTCTTTCAGTTAGTTTAATATTATCTTGGTTTATCCATGGTGCAGTACGTGTCAGGATTCCATTCTTTTTTATGGTTAAATTAGATTCCATTGTATTCTATGCTAGAATTTGTTTGTCCATTCATCTATTGATAGACACTTGGGTCATTTCTACCTTTGGCTTTCATAAATACTGCTGTTATGACCATTTATGTATGAGTATTCCTTTTGCATTTTCAATTCTTTGGGGTCCTGTTGGGTTTTTTTAAATAAACGTTTTTATTTTGGATAAATTTAGCTTTAAAGAAAAACTTGAAAGGCAGTACAGAGAGTTCCCACCACCCAGCTCTCCCAACGGTAGCATCTTAAAGACTTGCGGCACGTTTGCCAAAAGTAGGAAGTCAGCATTAGTCAATACTATTTACAAACTTCAGACTTCATTTGGATTTCCCTAGATTTCCCACTAGCATCTCTTCCAGGATTCTATGTTGTGTTCGGTCATCATGTGTCCTTAGTCTTCCCTGGTTTGTAATCGTTTCTGTCTTTCCTTATTTCTCACGACCTTAAGAGCTTTGAGGAGTATTGGTTAGGTATTTTGTAAAATGTCCCTCAATCTGTGTTTGATGGCTTTCTCATGATTAAACTGGAGTTTGGGGAGAGAATGCCACAGAGAAGTGCTCTTTCCAGCACACCACATCAAGGGGTGTGTGCCGTCACCGTGAATTTTATCCCAGTCCCCTGGTCAAGGTTGTGTCTGTCAGGTTTCCTCACTGTAAAGTCCCTCCCCACCCTTCACATGCTCTCTTCTTTGGAGTCAAGTCACTAAGTCCCACCCGCACTCACAAATCTACACATTACTTGCGATGCTTCTGTAAGAAAGTTTGTCTCTCCCATTTATTTATTCAGTCATTTGCTCATGTCAGTATGGACTTGCAGACATTTAGTTCATATCCTCTTGAGGTCTTGTTACCAGTATCTGTAAGAAAAGTGATAAATGAGTGAGTGCAGGTTACAGTGCTTTGCAGGCAAGAAGACCTTGGGTTTAATGTAGAATGTGGTGTCCACGGAACAAGATGTACATTCTCACAGCATGGGAGGTTTGAAGATGATATTTACTGAGTAGAAATAGAACACACTTTGGTGTTTTTATAGGTTACATCTAAATTTTTTAGAAGGCTTGTTAAGGCCCAGCTTTTCTGAGTCCTTGTTTTGTGCCCTTATATTATTCCTTGCCATCAGATCTTTGTACACGGTTGTATTTGTAGTTATTAATATAATTGTAGATAAATAAAGTGGTTCCACACAAAATATCCCCACTCAACTTATATAGATGTTCTCCACGCCCCCCACCCCACAAAGGCTTGTGTTCTTGTCTGGTACCCAGGATTTAGAACCATGGGGTTCAGACAGGCGACACCTTAAAGATCAGGTGGAACTACTTACTCCTGCTATTGAAGAGGAGATGGAGCCCTGTGTCCTTGCATGTTCTCCCCAGATTACGCAGTTAATCAGCAGTAAAACTTCCAGTTAAAGAGGGCAAAACAGAGCCTGGGAAGAAAGTGAAACTTGTCTTGGATAACACAATAATCTAGTGACGGAACTGAAGGAAATAAATGTATTGGCTGACTCTCTGCCTTATATCAAGACTACTTAGAGCATTTGTTTGATTAGTATTTAGGTTTCTGATTTCTTCTTCTGTGGTACTTTCATTAAAGAATTATGTTGCTGTTATTGTTTTAAAAAATTAAGATGTTTAGTATGGCAATAAATTTATTTATATCCAACAAGTAGCAAAATAAGAGGAAAAGTCATTTTTTTGGAGTTTTGCTTTCACTTACTAGCGAACATAGGCAGATAGTATCCATACAAAGATTTAGTTTAAAGATTCAGTCTCTTTATTTAACAGCCCTACTTTGCATTTGAACACTTTATAGATATAACAAACATTGCTTTTTTAAACAAATTTTTAAATTTGTATTCCTTTTTTAAAATATAAAATTATTTAGTTTAATTGGAGGCTAATTACTTTACAATATTGTAGTGGTTTTGCCGTACATTGACATGAATGCGCCACAGGTGTACATGTTTTTATTTTTTATTTATGGCTGCCCTGGTCTCCATTGCTGCGTGCAGGCTTTCTCTAGGTGCGGGGGCTCCTCTCCAGTTGAGATGCGCACGCTGCTCATTGTGGTGGCTTCCCTTGCTGCTGAGCACGGGCTCTAGGGTGCGCGGCTTCAGGAGTTGCGGCTTGTGGGTTCTAGAGCATGGGCCAAGTCGTTGAGGCACAGGCGCCTATTTGCCCCATGGCATGTGGAATCTTCACAGACCAAGGATCACACCCATGTCCTCTGCATTGGCAGGCAGATCCTTAACCACTAGACCATCAGGGAAGTCCAAAGTGTTGCTTTTTATTGGACGTGTTTTGAGAGTAATATAGCCTTCAGTTTTGGGAATACACCTTTTGATGTTGGAGCATGGTTGAGTATAGTTGAGAAAATGTAGTAAGACGAATTATTATTTAGTATTACAAAATGTTGCACATAGGTAATACTTAGGGTATTTTTATTTTCATCAATATTGCAGGCTAGATGACTTACAAGTCTTCCTGCCACAAACACATAGAAATTTGGGGTTGAATACATTTTTAAAATCCTTTTGAATGAAAAGATGATATCACAAGAAAGAAAGGGAAATATCCCAGGACCCAAAACGAAACAAGACAACAGAGTAATACATTCATGAGCTGGCATGGGAGCTGCCCTAGGGCATACTGTCCATTTTAACACTTGAGTGTTAATACCACAGAGACAGAAGGAAAAACCTCGTATATTAAGCAGGAGTTAGAGTTGATATCTCTACAGAAATCTAAGACTCTCAGAAAAATAGTACACTAGAATAAAAAAATCTGTCCATCAATACAGGAAAACCTTTCTATCTCAGCCTGGGCTCCAGATGAGAAAAAAGTTTCCCTTAAGGATGTATCTGCTCCTTGTGTAAGCTTGGTGCTTAATTTATATTTATTGTATTACTAGGTACACCTAAGGTCAGAAATTAGCATAAAAGTCATCTAGAGTTGGTGATATTTCTAAGTCAACCTGCAGAAGCCAAAGCAAGAATCTCTTTGGAAGGATCATCTCTTTACCCAGGCAAAACTTCCCAGATAAAGCCTTACAGAAGGTGACCTTACAATACAAAGTTACAAAACACTTGTGTTAAAATCAGCAAACAGAACAATGGCAGATTAGTCATTCAAGAATTCAGGTAATAGGAAGATGTATTAAAAACTATAAAATGAGTTCGGTTATAAACATTGAGGACACAAATGGATGAATAAAAATAAGACAAGAAAGTAGAAAAGAAAAATATGAAGAGACAGAGAAGTTTTCATAATGAAAAATATATCTCTTGAAATTATATGCTCAATGGACAAAATATACAGCAGATTAGACATAGCCGAAAAGACGTAAGTGAATGAAAAAATTATCTGGAATGCATCATGAAGAGATTTCAAAAAGAGAACATAAAAATGATATTCAGAGACATGGAGTTTAGAATAAGAAAGTTAAAAATACATCCAACAGGATTCTCCTAAAGAGACTATAAAACAACTGGGAAGAAGACAAAATGTGAAGAGATAATGGCAATAATTTTCCAGACCTAATAAAATAAACAAATCTTCATATTAAGTACAGTGCATCCCAAATGGGAGACATAAAAAAAAAAATCCATGTCTAGATGCACTGTAATAAAATTGTAAAACACAGAAGTCAAAGAGAAAATATTTAATGCGTTCAGAGGAAAAGAGATAGATAATATATAAAGGAATCACATTTAGACTGTCTTTGAATTTACAACAACAGCAAAAATTTACAGTAACAACAAAAGCCATAAGACAATGAATAATATCTTCAAAGTGCTAAGAGAAAGTAACCACCGGCTGATTCATGCCAATGTATGACAAAACCCACTTCAATATTGTAAAGTCATCAGCCTCCAACTAATAAAATAAATGAAAAAAAAAAAAAAAGAAAGTAACCACCAATCAAGAGCTGTGTATACAGCTACCTTATCACACAAGAGTGAGGGGGAAATGAAAACATTTTCTGACAAACAGAATTTTCTACTGATAGGTCCTCAGTGAAAGATGAAATTAAACCCAGAAGGAAGAATTGAGACAGAGGACAGATTGGAAAACAAATAAGCATATGAGTGAATCTACAAAAGAACCGACATGAAGAAAAAAGTAACTGACATGATACAACAATTTATTGGGGGTATAAAAGCACGATAAATCTAAAATATTGGAAATAGGTATTGCTATACGGCAAGCGGGAGGTGATTATTCAGAGTTAAACTGTTCTAAGATCCTTGGTGTGTTAAGGAGGCAGAGAAGATGCTGATTAACTTTAGATTCTGTTAACTTTCATGTCAGAATTTTAAGAATAACAACTAAAGTTGATTGAGTTTATGTTTTGTTAGATACTCCCGTCATTTAATTAAAAAAAAAAAAAACTCTGAAGAGTTACTGCTAAACCTGGTACAACTTCCACATTTAAGGAAGTGTGGGAGTTGGAGCAAGAAGGCAGAAATGTAATAGAGAAAATTCAATCACTTTAGTAGATTTCAGGAAAGGAAAGAAGAAATAAAGAGAGAAAAGATAAAAACAACAGGATAAAAGGAAAGCACAAAATAATATGATATAAATAATCCCCAATATGTTAGTAATTATAATAAATGTGTAGTGTTTAACCAAACTAAAGAAATTATTAGACTGAATTTAAAAAAATCTAGCTATATGTTTCTTATACAAGACAACTATATATTCTTATACATGCATGCTCAGTTGTGTCCGACTTTTAGTGACCCCATGAACTAAAGCCTGCCAAGTTCCTCTGTCCATTGAATTTTCCAAGCAAGAATACTGAAGTAGGTAGCCATTTCCTTCTCCAGGGGATCTTCCCGACCCAGGGATCGAACCCATGCCTCCTATGTCTCCTACATTTGCAGGCAGATTCTTTACCACTGAGCCACCTGAGAAGCCCATGTATTCTTTTTTACCCATATATTCTTATACATGTAAATTATTGCAGATTAAAAGTAAAAGAATAATAGAAAGTTGGTAACTATATTATTATTGGATGAAATAGGCTTCAAGGAAAAGGTGTCATTAGGGAGAAGACAGATGGATACAGGGCCTGGGGCCAGACCTTTGAAGAGCTGTCACATGATATGGAAGAGAGACTGTCCATCTGAAACACACTTATCATTTTGTATGGTTCAGAAGGACAGAACCTGTAAGTGAAAAGCATAGGGAGGCAGGTATTGATTCAATGTGTTGGAAGGAATTTTCTAACAGCTCTCTGAAATGAAATGCATTTGTCCCTGAAGGTCTTTAGGCCAAAGTGGTGGGGGAGCTGTGGAGGGGATGAGTGGCCTGAGCTAGATGGATGGTTTCCAAACCAGACTATGCATTGAAATCACCTGGAGAGCTTTTTATAAGAACACACATTCTAAAAGAGACACAGATGTACAGAATAGACTTTTGGACTCTGTGGGAGAAAGCGAGGGTGGGATGTTCTGAGAGAATAGCATTGAAACAAGTATACTATCAAGGGTGAAACAGATCACCAGCCCAGGTTGGATGCATGAGACAAGTGCTCGGGGCTGGGGCACTGGGAAAACCCAGAGGGATGGGATGGGGAGGGAGGTGGGAGGCGGGGATCAGGATGGGGAACACATGTAAATCCATGGCTGATTCATGTCAATGTATGGCAAAAACCACTACAATATTGTAAAGTAATTAGCCTCCAACTAATAAAAATAAATGAGAAAAAAAAAAAAAGCTCTGGGTTTCAAGGATTAAAGGCTAAATCCAGTTTCAGTAACACTCTTAAAAAAAAAAAAAGAAAAGAACACACATTCCAGTGCCTCTTCCCAGACATGATAAGTTGATTCTATATCCTAGGATTCTGCCTTTTTGAAATATTCCCAGGTGATTCTGACATAGCCAGGTCAATAGAACAACATTTGAGAACCACTAGCCAGATGACCTCTAAAGTTCCCATGGACTGTAATGTTTGATAGTTTAAATAATCCCTTTGTAGACATTTACCTGTGAACTGGGGATATCACTAGAAAACTGGAGAGGTAGAATTATTGTTTCCAGGGCACAGAAGAATCTTGGAGGCTAATCATATCTGTGAAATTAGATGTCACTTGGTGAACAGCCTAAGTGCTGTCTCCACTGTTCATAAGCTTTCTAGTAAATTTTGATGAAGATGATGGATATGGACATATTTTCTGCTCAGAACACATGGTCCAATAGGCCAACATAGCTTATTGTTTACATCTCCAACATCCTCAGACTTCATGTAAGTGGACTCTGTTGCAATTCTACAGCTCCAGAGCAGTGTGTCTACACTTTTCATATGCATGCACATCACCCGGGAAGTTTGGTAAAATTCAGATTCTGATTTAGCTCGACTTGGCTGGAACCCAGGACAATAAGTTTCTAACAAAGCTCTCTGTCTGCTGAACTTAATACGAGGCATTCGGGAAATTTCTCTTTAGACAAGATAAAGAGGGAGGCGCTCCTGGTTTTCCAAAGACCTCCTTTAGGCTAGATTATCATTTTGTGTTAGTATCTCTGTGAGTGAATAAGATGAGAAGGCTGAATATATGCAGTATGTTGACTGGATTAGGTAACAGGGCATGGGAGTGACATCAAGAATAGTGACATCTTGAAAACTTAAGTATTTATGTCCACCCATAAAACAGGATCACTGTAAGGACACAAAGACCTACCTGGCCTGTAAGAGGACCAGAAAATTCCGGTCTCAGAGTGGATTTTTTGTTTTGTTTTGATTTGCTTATTTTTGCTTTCTAAGTTTTCATCCTTTTATCAGTCACTTAATCTTTGAGAGACTGTTTTGTCTACAACTGGGATCTACTAACTGGGACTTTTATGTGCCTTGTAATTTTTTTTATTTAGGTAAAATTTATATAACATAAAATTAACCACCTTGAGCGACTCAAGGCATTTATTACAATGTTATGCAACCATTGCCTCTGTCTAGTTCCAAGATATTTTCCTCTCTCCAAAAGAAAACCCATACCCGTTAAATAGTCCCTGCCTTTCCCTACCTCCCCTCAGTCCCACACAATCAAAAATCCATTTTCTATTTCTATGGATTGTCCCATCCTGAGTATTTCATATACAAAGAATCATTGCAACCTGTGACCTCTAATGTCTGGCTCTTTTTACTTCGCAGAATGTTTTCTAGATTCCTTCATGGTATATCAGTACTTCATTCCTTTAAGGATTAGGATTAGGGTTAATAATACTCCATTATATACGAATATCACCTTTTGTTTATCCATTCATATGTTGATGGACATATATTAATAATCATATGCTAGGGTTATTTCCACTTCTTGGTTATTGTGAATAATACTCTGTGAATATTTGTGTATAAGTGTTTGAATACTTGTTTTCATAATTAAAAAATATATATATATATTTATTTATTTATTTGGCTGTGCCGGTTCTTAATTGCAACACTCGGGATCTTCAATATTTGTCGTTGCATGCACAAGTTCTTTAGTTGTGACAAGCAGACTCTTAGTTGCTGCATGTGGAATCTAGTTCCTTGACCAGGGATCAAACCCAGGTCCCCTGCATTGGAAGCACAGAGTTTTAGCCACTGAACCACCAGGGAAGTCCCCATAAATGCTTATTTTTAAATGTATCATCTCATGTAGTTTTCAAATTGGGTTGAAAAGAGATTAGTATTTTACTGACAAGAAACCAGCTCAGAGGGACTTGCTGAAGGTTCACAAGCAGTAAGAAGCCCAGAAACTTAAGGCTTCCAACAAGAGGTTTATACTCTTTTAAGTTATACCATCCCCGGCTCAGCTGTCTTGAGAGTCAAAAAGGAAGATGTGTATAAAAATGATCAGCGGGCTGTAAAGCCTAGATGTGTAAGTTAGTGTTGATAGTCAGTATTCAACTGATGCTACAGGAATAGTTTCCTGCTCGCGAGGTCAGCGCACACTGTCTCTATTATGGCCAGAAGAGAGATTTTAGAATTGCAAAAGGTATAACAGAGTGGTTGGACACCAGCAAAGGAGTTTGACAAGGCTGTCACATCTGTTCAATATTTCTCCTGAAATAAGCATGGGTATTGCTGTTGATGCTTGCTGTGGTGGTATTGAGGTTGGCAGAAGGAGATGATGTAATCTGGAGCAGACTGATGACATGCTGGCTGCTGAGTCTGTGGTTTCTATGCTCGAAAAACTAGGGCCTTAGACGAGGGGTGATTTAGACGCTGATCATGGCAGCCAAGAGGCAGAATATTTTAGTGGCAGTGCAGACTGCAAGTGAAGAGAAAAAGAGAGTGAAGGGTTACGCTGCCATGGGTTGTCGATAGGCCCTCTGGCCTGTAAGAGAGAGCAACGACTTCCTGTATGTCCAATGGTTGGGGCTCCTGCTTCACCTGCAGGGGGCACAGGTTCCATTGCTGGTCAGGGAACCAAGATCGCGCAAGCCACGTGGTACGGCTAAAAAATTAAAAAATGAAGGAGGGAGCAGATGGCCTAGGCAGCACTCATGAAGATGCGGTACAGAGAACCATGTGTCTACTGGGGAGCTGGTCGGCTCCACGTGGTCGCACCGCTGGTCCATTATTAATTCTAATCTAGTCCCAGGATGTGATTAGTATGAAATAGCTGTGAGCAGAGCCTCAATTTACAGACTTTTACCAAAAGAGAAGATGAAGATCCACGCAGAAATGTGGCTACTGTCAAGCTGAGTTAGACCCAGAGTGATGACGATGATATCTCATGAAGGAGAAGAATGACAAGAGGCTGGAAGAAGGCATCATCTGTTTCCAGAATCCCGGAACACTTCCTTCTGAAATAACTCATTCTGTGTGTCTTGATTTCCTGACAAGTAAATCTTAAAGAACAGAACTGGCATTTATCAGGGCCAATATTACTATGTGTGGGTCTCTGGAAGGATTAGTGGTGGGGTTTTTGAAATCTGTATTTTTGAAGATATCATTGCTATATTAGGGTTCTTAGAATCTTCCTTGAAAATCAAAATCTATCTTTATATGACATAGGTTTTTATGGTTATGAAGTGAATACTATTCATTGTAGAAAACTTACTGAAATATGGAAAAGAGGAAAAAGTCATGCAAATTTTTCAACTCAGAAATAGTCAATGAACATTTATCATTTCTTCTTCCACCATTTTATCTGTATTTGCTTTTATATAATTGGGTCCTTATTTTAGGTTCAATTGGTTTCACGCTTTTAAAAAAAACCACTTAGTTGTACATATATTTCTGGCTACTTCTCTGGATCCAAGGGTCATTCTAGGGGTTGTTTCCTATAGGCTTTCTATATGATTCCCTTAGTTAGTTACATCGCTCAGTCGTGTCCGACTCTTTGCGACCCCGTGGACTGTAGCCCACCAGGTTCCTCCGTCCATGGGATTCTCCAGGCAAGAATACTGGAGTGGGTTGCCATTTCCTTAGAGCAGAGGAAAATCAGAGCCTAGAATTATTTATCCTTTCTAGACAGGAAGCAGCTCAGATTTTTGAGCAAACCCCTCTCTGACATAGTATGTAGCTGCTCGTTTTCTCTGAGTGCCTAGGACAGTGGTGAGCCTGTGGCAAATTCCAGGTTCCTTTGGAAACCATAATCTGAGAAGCTATTTCTGCTTTCCAGAATGATGTAGAGGTAACCATGGGAAGAGAGCTTCCCAGATGGCTTACTGGTAAAGAATCTGCTTGCCAGTGCAGGAGACACAGGAGATAGAGGTTTAGTCCCTGGGTCAGGAAGGTCCCCTGGAGGAGGAAATGGCAACCCACTCCAGTATTCTTGCTTAGGAAATCCTATGGACAGAAGAGCCTGGTGGGCCACAGTCCACAGGGTCACGAAGAGTTAGGCACGACTGAGCTACTGAGCGTGCATGCACACACACACACACACACACACACACACACACCTCTGGAAAGAGGACCACATGGTACCCTTACAGTGTGGTGGAAACCTGTGGCCTATGATGGGGGTAGGTGTGGGCTGGAGGTGGGAGGGAGACAAAAAAACCCAAACTAGCCGCCTTAGGCTATAGGAGATCTAGAAATTACTCTGGAAAGTCCTTGTCTTTCCTTCTGCTGGTCCAGCCCCTAAGCACATTTCCAGTCCGTTGAGTTCCATTTTCTCCTGTAAAATCTCCTGCATCCCTCTCTTTCTCTCCCCAGTTTTTACTTCCAGTCTTCCAGTGTAGACCTCACAGCCTGGCTCTTTGCTCATAGACTGGTTCAAGGCGCTCCCCAATTCTAAGCATTTCCTATGCCCAGTTAGTTAGCCTCTACTTCCTGCCTCTTGGAACTCCCTCCCCCAAACTCCACTCCCCACAACCCCTGTGAGGGAGGCCAGGCACCTGACTCCCCTGAGACTACCTCCTTCCATGGAAATAGAGTAATGCTGACCAGCCCTCAGCCTCTTCTCATTTCAGCCCTAATGCCAGTCATCACCATCTGGGACATTCCAGTCCCAGCATATGGCACATGGAGATGGACCAGGGCTTCAGTTCTGTGGATCTAGTTGAGCTGTCCACTCATCCCCATTCATCTGAGCCACCCCAGCTGAGGTCCCAGTCATCATCAAACAGAACACATCACCCAGGCGAGTCCTGCTCCAACTCCTGACCCATAAGATAGAAAAAGACCCTGTGGACCTTTCATCAGGGCTTCTCAAACTTTGCTGTGTTCAAATCACCAAGGGTCTTGTGAAAATGCAGGTTTTGATTCATTAGGCCAGGGGTGGAGCCTGATATTCTACTTTTTAACAAGCTCCCAGGTAATAATGCTGTTGCTGCTTTGTGGATCATATTTTGAGTAGAAAAATGGACTGAGGAGTGAAGTGCACCTTCAGGGCTTAATATAGGTGCATTTGTACAATTTTTCAAAGGGCTTTCACATCTGGATTGATTCATCAAACAGTTTAATAAATCGAGAAGCCTCTGTCATTAAGACAGTCAATTTATAGCAGACTTTCTTCAAGTGTGGTCTCTGCATCCACTTGCATCCATATCACCTGGATTGTATTGCATCTTAGTCTGGGGGAGTCAGAATAGGAGGGTCAGGAACCACCATTTCCAATAAGATCTCCAGGTAATTCTTAAACACTTTCAAATTTGAGAACTACTGGTAAAGTAGAAAGGGCACTTAATGAAGAGAAGAACTGGCTTTTAGTTCTGAAAGTGAAAGTGAAGGCACTCAGTTGTGCCCAACTCTTGGCGACCCCATGAACTGGAGCCCACCAGGCTCCTCCATCCATGGGATTTTCCAGGCAAGAGTGCTGGAGTGGGGTGCCATTGCCTGCTCCAATTAGTTCTGATGTTGGGTCCCATTGGCAAGATAAGCACCTCTTCCTTCTGGGTCTCAGTTTCCGCATCTCCCACCTGGGGACAGGTTGCTGGACAGGAACCATTTCTGTCTCTGACACGCTGTGCCTCCTGCAGTTCCTCCTCCAGGCCAACTCGGCGTCTCCCTCTCGGGTCCCCTCTGCACACTGGAGCTTGGAGAGCACACCCTCCGCGCCAAGGAGGACATCTGTGTCCGGCACGGTCTTCTTCCCCTTTGCCTTCCTTGGCTCACCGAGAAGGAGGTATGATCAGAAAGCACATAATGGGGAAAATGCCGTTTTATTCTTAAATATTTGAAAAAGCAAATATTAGGGTAGGAGCCAGTGTCTCCTCCAAGTAACACATATCTGCCTTCGATATTGTAATTAAACTTAAATCATTTCTTAAATGATATGTTTTAAATGGCAAATGCGCAGCCTAGAAGCTTTCTTGCCTTGAGCACCACTGGGTAAATGTGTTCATGATTGAATTAGCAGACCTTTGATCTTAAAAGGACTTTTCAGTGATCTTTTATGGTAGATTAAAAAGCAATTTACTAATTTACAGTTCATAGAAATTCGGTGCCCTCCTTGAGTTTTGTAAATCAATTCTGTGCTAACAAATGTGACTCAAGCTCCAAATGTTTCATCTGGGGACAGCAGGTGTCATACACAACCTTAAGCTCACAATCACGTCATCAGTAAAACTATTCTGTGAGCTCCTTCTTCCTGCTCAGCAGAAGCCCCTCTTAGGAATCCCTTAGCCTGTGGTCATCAGCCTAGAGTCTATAGTCAGTGTGGGGGAGGTTTAACCAACAGGCCTGGCAGGACCACCTTACTTGCTTGCCCATCTTTTCTCTATTCTCTTTACTATAGTGAGCAATCACAGTTGAAAGACGATTAGGTGACAAATATTTTATATAGGATGGATGAACAACAAGGTCCTACCGTATAGCACAGGGAACTATGTTCAGTATCCTGTGACAAGTCATAGTGGAAAAGAAGATGAAAAAGAATATATACATATATAGATACAGATATACAAAACTTGATCACTGTGCTGTAAGCAGAAATTAACACAACACTGTAAATCAACTGTATTTCTATAAAATTGAAAAAAAGAAAGACAAGTAGAAAATGGGGTCACCTGAGGGCTCTTCCTCCTGGGCGTGGCTCTCTAGCCACCCAGAAGACTAGTTCTGTACTGTAGACGCCCAGTGTGTTCCAAAGAATACACGCTGATAATAATAGTAGTGGTAGTAGTAAATACAGGTAGGGTGCTTACTGTGGCCTGTTGCTAGCTTATTGAATCCTCACAACAACCCTGAACTCACACAGTTTTTAACGCTTGCTCTTTATAACGGAATAAACTGAGACATAGATGAAATGCTCTCCCAAGTTCTCAGAAGCAGTGAACAGTGGAGCTGAGATCCAAACTTAAGACGTTTGGCTCCAAATCTTGTGCTTGCAGCCACTGTACCCCCTGCCCCTCCCTCAGGGCCAGGAGGCTCTTTCCACAGGTACCTGCTCAGTCTCAGTCTGGTGATTGGTCTTCCAAAAGGAAGTAGCAGAAGGCAGCAGAGGAATGCTTTTAAAATTCAACACACATGGAGGAAATATCAGACATCTTGCTTCCCCCCTCCCTTTTACCCTTTCAAATTTAACTGCAAACTATATCTCAGATTTTGACAAGTCAACTCAAGACTGTAACAAGTGAAGCTGAGAGTTTCAAGCTACTGATGGAGAATTGAGCATTTTCCTTGGTTCTTATGAATGAGTGTGGCTTGCTTGGAGTTGATCAAAGGCCCTTGGCCTGCTGACAGCCTTCCGTGGAAGGAAGACGGCTAATGGAAGGTGCTGGGCTTGCCTTCCCTGTAGTGGCAGAGTTGGGGGCTATGCCACAGACTGGGTGTTCGCCTGGCTTTCTCAGGAAGTTGCCAATGTGGAGGGAATTTGTATCATCATCAGAAAGCAGAAGAAACAGCTGACCTGAAACAGTTCAAAGGAAGGCATTGGAAGGGGGGAGGGATGGAGATGTGCAGCCTAAATGTGGACGCTGACGCTCCCCGTGACAAGCAAAGCCACAGCCAACCCAAAGGTGTCCATCCAGAACACTCTGCAAAAATCAGGTCTTTAAATTGGGAAATAATATAGAGCCAGGTGTGCTTATTCACACTCTTTCCCCCCGTCCCGAGCCCCCACCCCCCATTACACACTTTATTTTCTTGGGCTCCCAAATCACTGCAGATGGTGACTGCAGCCATGAAATTCAAAGACGCTTGCTCCTTGGAAGAAAAGCCATGACTAACCTAGACAGCATATTAAAAACCAGAGACATAAAAAAAAATAAAAATAAAAAGCAGAGACATTACTTTGCTGACAAAGTTCCCTCTAGTCAAAGCTATGGTTTTTCCAGTAGTCATGTATGGATGTGAGAGTTGGACCATAAAGAAAGCTGAGCGCTGAAGAATTGATGCTTTTGAACTGTGGTGTTGAAGCCTCTTGAGAGTCCCTTGGACTGCAAGGAGATCAATCCAGTCAATCCTAAAGGAAATCAGTCTGGAATAGTCATTGGAAGGACAGATGCTGAGGCTGAAACTCCAATACTTTGACTACCTGATGCAAAGAACTGACTTATTAGAAAAGACCCTGATGTTGGGAAAAATTGAAGGCGGGAGGAGAAGGGGATGACAGAGGATGAGATGGTTGGATGGCATCACAGGTTCTATGGACATGAGTTTGAGCAAACTCCAGGAGTTGGTAATGGACAGGGAAGCCTGGCATGTTGCAGTCTATGGGGTTGCAAAGAGTTGGACATGACTGAGTGACTGAACTGACTGACTGCGCTTATTCAACTGTCTTGTTCTAGGCCTTCTTCTTTTTAAAAAATTATTTATTTCTTTGACTGCGCTGGGTCTTAGTTGTGGCACGTGAGACCTTTAGTTGCAGCATGCAGACTGTAGGATCCAGTTCCCCAGTGAGGGATGGGATTGTTCTGCATGAGAGTGCACTGGGCGGGTGGAGTCTTAGCCACTGGGCCCCCAGAGAAGTCCACAGGTCTTCTTGAACCTGGCACATCTGTTGAAAGACAAATGCTTTGTTCCAAAGGCAGTTGCTTCATAATTGCTGAGTAGGAATGAGTAGGAGAGATACCTAGAAACTGGGATTCAAATTTCACAGCCTCTTGTCATCCCTGAGTTTTCTAGTCCATTTTCGCCTCAATTTTGCATTTCCCTTTTATTCTTCTCCCACTATGGAATGGCAGTTTGGGAAGCAAGTTGATGCAGCTTTTCTGTTTCAACCGAGCACCCCCCACCCCCGGGTGAGGAGAGACAGAGCAAAGCACCTCAGGTCCCAGGGGAGCCTGGAAGGCAGGAGGCTTTGTTCTTAAAGATGTCAGGGCCCCATAAATAACATGAGGCTCCACCAACATGCCTCGTAGACTCCTGGCACCTCCTTTTCTTAAGCCATTCCTAGATCTTGGCCAATCCAGTGTGTCCAAGCCCTTTGGGGAGGTTAGAGTGTAGGCCTGGGGAGTTGGAGTCTGGTCTACTCTTAGGAGCAAAAAAGGTCAATCCTCATCCCAATTCATAAGAAGGGCCGTACTAAAGAAATGTGCTAACCTCTGGATGTGGGGAGAGAGCAGATTAGCCAAGATGGTGTGTGCTCAGGCTCTCTCGTCCCGCGGCCTCTCTCTCTTGCCCCACATTTTGTAAATAATGACTATGTAGCAGCTGAGATCATTTATAGCACTGTACATGGGCATTATGAGGGACTCAGTTTGTCATGGGTTTTGTGTGCAGTGCGGATATGTGAGCTCCACCCATAAAGCAGTGGGCATTGCTGCTGCGTCGCGTCTGCATCCACTGGATTGGCCTCAAGAGGAGAGAATATAGTGTGAGGACTTTTGAACTGTGGTGTTGGAGAAGACTCTTAAGAGTCCCTTGGACTGCAAGGAGATCCAGCCAGTCCATCCTAAAGGAGATCAGTCCTGGGTGTTCATTGGAAGGACTGATGTTGAAGCTGAAACCCCAATACTTTGGCCACCTGATTTGAAGAACTTACTCATTGGAAAAGACCCTGATGCTGGGAAAGACTGAAGGTGGGAGGACAAGGGGACGACAGAGAATGAGATGGTTGGATGGCATCACCGACTCAATGGACATGGGTTTGGGTAAACTCCGGGAGTTGGTGATGGACAGGGAGGCCTGGCATGCTGCGGTTCATGGAGTTGCAAAGAGTGGGACACGACTGAGTGACTGAACTGAACTGAACTGCTCCAGCTGCTGCGTCATCCAGGAGAGAGGTCTAGTGCAGTTATGTTGTGTTATGTTATGTCCATTGCTACCGCTGCTGTGCCAGCCAGAAGAGAATAAACATGTCTGCAGTTCCTATGGCTCCTTGCGTATTCCTCTGGGCTCTTGGCTCATGCCTTGCCTCCCCTGGGTTCAGAGAACAGTGCAGATGGTGTGAACAGCAGGACAACTGGCGCTGTGAACAGGATGAAGAGCAGTAGAGTTGGCATCACACACAGGATCAGTAATACATCGGACAGTTCCACTCATCTTCCATGCTAGTAAGGTCATGCTTAAAATCTTGCATGCTAGGCTTCAGCATTATGCAAGCCAAGAACTTCCAGATGTTGAAGCTTGATTCAGATAAGGAAGAGGAACCAGAAATCAAATTGCCAACATTCACTGGATCACAGAGTAAGCAAGGGATCTCCAGAAAAACATCTACCTTGTTTCATTGACTATGCTAAAGCCTTGACTGTGTGGATCATAACAAACTTAGAGAGATGGGAATACCAGACCATCTTACTTGTCTCCTGAGAAACCTGTATGAGGGTCAAGAAGCAACAGTTAGAACCCTGTATGGAACAACTGATTGGTTCAAGATTGAGAAAGGTGTACAACAGGGCTGTCTGCTGTCACCCTGTTTGTTTGACCTATACACTGAGTGCATGAGAAATGCTGAGCTGGATGAGTTACAAGCTAGAATCAGGATAGGCAGGAGAAGCATCAACAACCTCAGATATGCAGATGATACCACTCTAATGGTAGAAAGCCAAGAGGAACTAAAGAGTCTCTTGATGAAGGTGAAGGAAGAGAGTGAAAGAGTCGGCTTAAAACTATTAAAAAAACTAAGATTATGGTATCTGGCCCCATCACTTCATGGCAAATAGAGGCGGAAAAGGTGGAAATAGTGACAGATTTCCTCTTCTTGGGCTCTAAAATCACTGCAGATTGTGACTACAGGCATGAAATCAGAAGACGATTGCTTCTTGACAGGAAAGCTGTGACAGACCTAGATAGTGTGTTGAAAAGTAGAGACATTACTCTGCTGACAAAGGTCCATATAGTCAAGGCAATGGTCTTCCCAGTGGTCACGTATGATTGTGAGAGCTGGACCATCAAGAAGGCAGAACACCAAAGAATTGATCCCTTCCAACTGTGGTGCTGGAGAAGACTCCTGAGAGTCCATTGGACAGCAAGATCAAACCAATCTTAAGGGAAATCAACCCTGAATTCTCATTGGAAAGACTGATGCTGAAGCTGAAAGTCCAGTATTTTGGTCATCTGATGTGGACAGCCAACTCATTGGTAAAGTTCCTGCTTCTGGGAAAGAGAGGGCAGAGGAGAAGAGGGCGTCAGAGGATGAGGTGGCTGGATGGCATCACTGAGGCAATGGACTTGAACTTGGGCAAGTTTTGGGAGATGGTGAGGGACAGGGAGCCCTGGTGTGCTGCAGTCCATGGGGTCGCAAAGGGTCGGACACAACTGAGTGACTGAACTGAGTAAGGTACCACCAGAAGCAGGACTGGGGCAAGGCAGGGAGATGACTGCTTTAGAGCTGATAGAAATCATGCTCTTTCCAATTTTCCAGGTGCTAAAAAAAGAGAGTCTAGACTCAGATTTGCCTCCTTCATTAGTTTTGAGATTATCGCTGTATTTCTCCCCATTATCCTTATATCATTGCTAGAGACAGGAAATTGAAATGGCTGTTGTTCCTCATGTGTGCAACTGTTTCTTTTCCCTTTGTCTTTAAAAGTTGATGCCACTCCTGCCCAAACTGTGCCTTGCTCTGCCCTCTGCCCGTCTTCTCTTCTCGCCCACGGTCTCATCCTCTTCTCTGGTTTCTCCTCCACCTTTGCCAGTCCGGCCCTCCCCTCGCTGCTTTAGCTCTCCCCGTACCTCCTCTCCTCACCCTTCCTTTGCTCCTTATTTCCACAAATTAACATATTATGAGCATTAACTGGCAGCTGTCCTGAGAGGAGAGGAGTTAGGGGTGGGGGGAAGAAAACAGTACTGCCAGTTTGAACTAATTCCTGCTGCCAGCCCTGAGTCCTGTGGCATTTGCCATGTGTGTGAAATTGCAATAAACAAGGGTCCGTGCTTGTATTTCTAACCTGTCCTCTGTTGGTGCTGGAGACACGCATTGAATGTTGAACAGCCATCCCATGCTGTCCCCTTTTCAGGATATCACCTATCCTTTTGAAAGAGAATTGAGAGAAGCTCAGATTGGCGGTGCGGGGAGGACTGGGAGGGAAGTATCTAGTAATACAGCAGGTAAATAGTCATTTCTTTTATTGAAAGAAATTTAGCATCTGAGTAATGAGCTGCTTCAAAATGAGACATTAATTTTTTAAGAATTTACCTGGACCGTAGATAGACAATAGATACATAGAAGGGCTTCCCTGGTGGCTCAGATAATAAAGAATCTGCCTGCAATGCAGGAGACCCTGGTTTGACCCCTGGAGAAGTAAATGGCTACCCACTCCAGTATTCTTGCCTGGAGAATCCCATGAACAGAGGAGCCTGGTGGGCTATAGTCCATGGGGCTGCAAAAAGATAGATAAATAGAGATATTTATATCATTCAGAACTATAGAAGAAAATGTTTCTAAAAACACCCTACATTCTTTTAAAAGGGGTGAAGCATTGGGAATGGTGAGAAAGAAGGGGTTCAAGTAAGGGTAAACATGCAACCTTTGACATCATTACCACCTGTCTTGCAGTGGTATTCTTCCTCTCCACGTGTAGTGTTCAAGCAGGTGCTCTCTGCAGTCTGAGGGCACTCGGTACTTGAAGGAAAAGAATCTTATAGCATCCAGCCTCGTGACACACAACACGTGTAATACTTGTCGGCTGTAACTCTGTGCCAGGCCCTGAGTTCATGTTTATAAATACTATCTCATCCCACCCTGAGACCAGCCCTAGGAGGGAAGTAAAATGAGCACCCTATTTGTGAGAAGGGGAAAGAGCTTTGAGAGGTTAAGTAAAATGCCAGTGTCACAGAGGTTTTTGGTGGGTGCCTTTATCTCTTCATCTTTTGGTTTTCTTTAAATTGTTTTAAGGTATTCCACACCCAGTTCAGCTGCCCAGTGCCACCCTTGAAGACTGAAGGTTGCCTATGCCACCTTTCACATGTCACCAGGTTCAAGGCAGGGCTCTTGTTTGCATTTTCTAGCTCTCAGGAAACAGAAACTAGGGAATCTAAGGCAAGTGTTTTTTTCCTTTAAGAACGTGACGGAAAAGTTGAATTCTGGTTATTTTCAAACCCACTCCTATTCCACTTGCCCAATCTTGGTCACACAGCCCATCCCTGGCTTCAGAGGAGGCTGGGAGATACAGTGCTGTGGTTGGGGGCCGCTGGGGTATTGTCTATCGCTAAAGGAGGGCAAGTGTGGGTGAGGGGAGAGGACAGCCCGCTACCAGGCCATTAACAGACTCTATCAGAGTGCTGGCCTGAAATTTTTCCTTTAAAAAAAACCAAGATTTACTCAAATAGTATAAACAGGTTTTAGAAGGATCCTTCAGGGACTTAGTCAATTTTCAAGCTATGTATACTTGTCCATGAAATATTATTCAAGCATCAAGGACCTCTACTTGGGTCCAAGCTTTGTGACCTTGGACACACTACTGATAATTAGTTTCTCTCAGCTTATTTTCTCATCTGTAATTTTGTCCTGATAATACCAGCCTAACTGTTGGTAAGGATAAGGATTAAATGTAATAGCTGAAGAAAGATCCTGGCACAGAATATTTGCTCAAAATTATGCCTCTTTATTACAGTTCAGTCAATAAGTTTTTAATACTTTTTGATAGGAGAAAAGAGGAGGCAGAAGTGGGAAATTTGTGTACAGAGGTGAGCTGAAAGTGAAAAGTGAAAATGAAATCGTTCAGTCCTGTCCAACTCTTTGCAACCGTATGGTCTGTAGTCCACCAGGCTCCTCCATCCATGGGATTTTCCAGGCAAGAATACTGAAGTGGGCTGCCATTTACTTCTCAGGGGATCTTCCTGACCCAGGGATCGAACTCAGGTCTCCTGCATTGCAGGCATACTCTTTACCCTCTGAGCCACCAGGGAATCCATCACAGAGGTGAGTTAGCCAAAATAAAATGGAATAACAGGACAGTTGGGAGTATGAAGAGAAAAATATTCTTATTGAAGTAAAGTTGTTTACATATATATATTTTAAATTAACAGTGAGTTAGTTCAACTAGAGTTTAAAAGGTATATTTTTTCCACAGTGTTCTGAAAACATCTTTATTTTGTCTTCATTCTTAGCGAATATTTTTGCTGGATATAGAATTCTGGGTTAACAGTGGTGTTTTTCTCTCAGCATTTTAAATATTTCTCTTGGTCTTCATTGTTTCTGACAAGAAGTCAGCCTTAATTCTTACCATTGTTTCTCTGTGTGTGATGCACTATTTTTCTGTAGCTACTTTCAAGATTTTCTTTCTCTTTGGTTCTCAGAAGTTTATGATGTACATAGGAGTAGTTATACTTTGTATTTTTTCATATTATGGTTTGCTGAACTTCTTGAATCTATAGATTTATATCTTGTAATAGATATTTGGCAATTTGGGTCATTATTTCTTTTTTCTGCTCCATATCCTCTTCCTCAAGTTTTGGGACTATAATTTCACATGCTTTAAGCTTTCTGATATTGTTCCACAGATTCTTGGGGATCTGTTCATGTTTTTCAATGTTTTTCCTCTCTCTTCTTTGGGATGAATAATTTCTGTTGATTGAGCTTCACGTTCACTGACTTTCTTCTTTGTCATCTCTATTCTTCTACTAAGCCCAACCAGTGAATTTTTATTTTAGGTATTTTATTTTTCATTTCTAAGATTCACATTTGATTCTTCTTTTAAATAGTTTCTATTTCTCTGCTGAGATCTCCTATTTGTTCATTCATTAAAAGCATATTTTCTTTTATGTCCTTGAACATAGTTTTAACAGCTATTTTAAACTCCTTGTCTACTAATTTCAATTTGTGGGTCATCTTTGAGTTGATCTTCATTGATTTAATTTTCTCTTGAATCTTGGTCACATTTTAAAAATGTATTTATACATTTGGATTACATTGTGGACATCAATGATACATTATAAAGACCCTGGATTCTGTTTTGTCTTGCTTAAAATTATTATTTTATTATTAAAACAGGCAGCTAGCTTGGCTGGACAGCAGCCAAAATCTCGTTCCGCACTTGTAGTCTTATCTGGGCTGCATGGAATCTTCTCTATGTGAGTAGTTCAGTGGTCAGAGATTTGGGCAGAGTTCATATGCAGAATTTGGGGCTCTTTCCCTTTTTAGAGTTCCCTTACTTCACTTTTAGGCTACTGTGTTATCTCTGAACTTTTTCCTCTTATTCTTCAAGCCAGTACAATTTCAGACCTTCTATCCTAGTGTTAGCTGCCCTGCTTGGCACAGGTTAGAGCCCTTAGGTAAAAAGCCGTAAAAAATGAAAATTTTTTCCAGTACCATTCTTTCTTTCATTCATTGACTTTCTTTCAGCATTTGCTTTTGTTTGCTTTCCAGTGCCTTTAGGTATATGTTTGTTTACATTTGTCCAATGTTTATAGTTGCTATCTTTATGAGAGTTGACCCAATAGGAACTTTACTCCTATTATCAGAAGCTAGAATATCTACTACGTTATAAGGCATACTAGGAGGTAATTAAGTGTGGTAAACTAAAGATTACATACTTCTTCAAAATGCTTATTCCGGAGACATGGAATCTATATTCCTTTCCTCTGAATCTGTGTGAACTTTTCTTTGACCAATAGACTATGATGGAAGTGGCGCTGTGCCAATTTGGGCCAACATTTTGAAAGAACTTGAATCTTCTGGTTTCTGTTCATGGACACACTCTTCCTTAAAGCCCCAGTTGCCCTGTAAGACATGTGACTACCTGAGGCTTCCACACTGTGAGCAAGCTCTAACGAGCTATTTCAAAATGTGGAGACAGTAGGTGGAGAAACAAATTCAGTTGTGTATCTTGAAGGGTGGGAGGTGGGTGGAGGGGAAAAGAGAGACAGAGACCCCAGCTTCTTTCCAGCTCCTGGTCTTCTGAATTATTCCAGCTGAGGTCCCAGGTATCTTAAAGCAGAGATAAGCCATCATCACTGTCCCGTCTGAATTCCTGACCTACAAAATCATGATGTAGACAGTACTAATAGTAAATTATTGTTTTGAGCCACTAACTTTTGGGGTAGTTTGTTACACAGCAAGTGTTAACCAAAATATTAACAAATTCATGTTCTCGTAAATGAATAACGGGTAATGAATAAGGTTTTTTTATGGACAAGTCCCAGCTGCCTATATTATATCCAAGACATTGGGTGTTCCCACCCAGAGTAAATCTACATGTTGAATTTACATTACCCTAATCTTCCTCTTCTTAGCTGCTCCTGTAATTACAGGCCCAGAGTCTCAGGAGAAAATAACTATGCATTGGAGGTTATACTTTACGAATCAACTTATTTTTGTGATGGCAAAAATAGCAGTGCCATTATTGACAGATTAAACTGAGAAGCAGTTTAACTAAGGATAAGTGGCTGGAGTGAGGTCACCATAGTGGTGTTAGGATTTGAATTGAGTGTTTCCAAATTCATTGCTTAGTTCAGAGAACACATTGATTAACTATTGATTGATTTGTGACAAGTTAGATCAATGAACATAGATGAGTTCAAAATAGATACTATTATTTAGTTGTGAGTCTTAAAAGGAAAATCAAATAGAAGACTTGAGATATCCTTTTTTTGCACAGATCCCTGTTAACATCAATTAGATTGTGTCCTGCTATGATATTCTAATTTTAACAAAAGGAGAAAATGAATTGATTTCAGGGTTGATATCTCTTAACATTTAAAAGGAAGTACTTCCACTGAAAATATGAACACCTTAACCATAGAATAAATGGCTTGACATTTGTGAGAGCAAAGTAGTCAATACAAATATTGAAAAATAAATCATTAACCTCACTATTTCTAAGTTCAATTTCAAAAACTTGAATATGCCATTAATATATTTTTCCTTCTACTTTCTCTTGATTAAGGCAGCCTCTTTCACAAGGAAGGAGTTGGCTGTTTTCCCCGATACCCATGACTCTTGGGTAGACGCTTAGATTCTCAGTTCTTCCCTATCTCCTCACTGCTTTAGTATCAAGGTCCCCCATAACGAGCAGGAGTCTCCCCCATAATGAGCAGGAACAACAATGAGACAAGACTTAGTTATGCATCTTGATGGGTTAGTAAATATTAGACCCTCACAGGAGCATTCCAGGAAAGGCTATATTCTCTCATTTGAGTGTCTTGACATTGAAAATGAAGCAAAGCTAGGAATTCATTTATAGGGTCTACTCCCAAAGCATGTTACTATGTCAAGTTTTTTGACACTCTTCCAATTAACAGGTAGAGTCTCATTTCCCTTCCCTTAAATGTGTGCTTCCCTTAGTCCTCAACTCTAAATGCTGTGAGACACTGACAACAGTGTATGGAACTGTCCACTGTAGCTCTGCGGAAGTTAGGTGACTCAAGGGGCTGTGGCACAGTACATCATGGGTACTTGCCACACCCTCTGATCATACCAGCCTGGAAGAACTTTTCAAAACACAAATATGCCTTCAAAACCCTCCCCTATTTTTTTTATTGGGTTGTTTGTTTTTCTCTGTTATTGAGCTGCATGAACTGTTGTACATTTTGGAGATTAATCCCTTGTTGGTTACTTCACTCTGTACAGACATTTCTCCAAAAAAGACATACGGGCACATGAAAAGATGATCAACATCACTAATTATTAGAGAAATGCAAATCAAAACTACATTGAGATATCACCTCACATAGGTCAGAATGGCCATCATAAAAAAAAAAATTGACAAGCAATAAATGCTAGAGAGGCTACAGAGGAAAGGTAACCCTTCTACACTGTCAGTGGGGATGTAAATTTGCGGGGATGTAAACAACCACTATGGAGAACAGTGTGGAGTTTCCTTGAAAAACTGAAATAGAGCTCCTCTGTGATCCAGCAATCCCACTCCTAGATATATACCTGGGGAAACTATAATTCAAGAAGATACATGCACCCCAATGTTCATTTTAGCACTATTTATGGTAGCCAAGGCATGGAAGCAATCTAAATGTCCATCAACAGATGAATGGATAAAGAAGATGGAATATTACTCAGCTATAAAAAAGAAGGAAATAATGCCATCTGCAGCAACATGGATGAACCTAGAGACTGTCATACTGAGTGAAGTAAGTCAGAGAAAGACAAATATATAATATTGTTTATATGTGGAATCTAAAAAAAATGGTTCAAATGAACTTATTTACAAAAAAAAAAAAGAATCACAGATGTAGAAAACTTATGGTTACCAGGGGGAATGGAGGGGAGAGATAAATTGGGAACTTTGGATTGACATATAATACTACTACTATATATAAGATAACTAATAAAACCTACTGTATAACACAGGAAACTATTTAACACTCTGTAATTACCTATATGGAAAAAAATTGAAAAAAATGTGGATATACATATATGTATAACTGATTCACTTTGCAGCAGAAACTAACGTAACATTGTAAATCAACTGTACTCCAATAAAAAAATTTAAAAAACATTCTCCTAATTTATATTCTTCAGTGGTTCTTCATTGCTCATAGGGGGGAAAAAAAAATCCTTACCATGGAATGGGTTTGGCCTGTCTCTGCTCTTATGTACCATTCTCTTCACTCTGCCCTCCAGAAAGTTGGTATTGTTTCATTTCCCTAAAAAGCCATAGGGCCTTTGCATATGTGGTTCATTTTGCCTGGAATGGTCAGCCCACCCCTAACTCCAAGCCAGTGCAATATCTCTTACTCTTTACTCCCGTATCGGTTCTATTACTTCCTTGGGGAAGCCTTCCTTGATCTTTCAGACTGGATCAGGCTTCTCTGAAAGCTTATTTTATGTTGTATATTTCTTTAAATGTTCATTTGATTAATGTCTTTTTTCCACACAAGACTGAAGCCCCAAGAGGGCTGAGATCATGTTTCAAATTGAATAGCTGGAATATAGAAGGTAAGTGTGTGTGTGTGTGCGTGTGTATACCTGTGTGTGTGTATACTTGTGTGTGTGCATACTTGAAATTAGATGCAAAACATTTGAAGCATTTGTATTCTTTGGGTTCTAGGGATCTTTTCAAAAACCTGAATTCACCAAATTTTCTACTTTCTATCTTTGAGGAGCATGTGCTATTTTTCCTCCACTCTGGGGTCATCTTTGGCTTTAGACTCCACCTCTCCTCTGAAGGAGATGGTAGGGAGGCAGAAGTGATGAGGTCAGTGCAGAGGAAAGCCCCATGTTAATCTCCTACAGCAGGGATCCTCAGACACTGGCTACTGAAGAAAGAGTCTCTAGCCTCTGCTCTCCAAAATGAATGTGACTGAAGGACATAGACACTTTCTTTTTGCCCCAGGATTGTTGAAAAATATATATATTTAGTTGCCAGAGTGGTCCAGACTCCCTTAGTGTGTTTGGAAATTAGAAATGGAATGGATAAAAGGGGAATAGAAAGAAGCTCAATATTTCAGAGTTTAATGGCAATAAAGACACCCTGAGAGCCCCCATTTTGGGATGATTAAGAACAGGGGTTGAATGTAAATCCAAGGAATTATCTAGGTTCTTTGTGAGGACTGATGAAGCCACATTTGGAATACTATGCACAGTTCCAGTCACCTTATTATAAAAGGATATTATAGAAATGGAGAAGGTACAACAGAGGGCAAAGAGAACCACCCGGGGATTTAAGGATTTTAGCTATTCAGAGTGGTCTTCTTTGGAAAAGAAGAGATTAAGTGGGAACTCATTAAAGTATAGACAATTCTGAAGGGAATAGAGAGGATAATTGTTTCAAGGCTATTTGAGTTAGTGTCAAATACAAGAACAAGGGGTTAGTAACTTAAGCTAAGAAAGCGAATTTAGACAGGCATTTTCTGAACTGAGTATAAACTATATAAAACAAAGGACTGAGGATGATAAAAACAAGAGACAGTTTTTTCAGGGAAGGAAACATGTAATTTTTTCCAATTTGGTTCATTTGCATTAAATAATGAAGAGTGATCTTTTTTTCTTTTCCACTTTGAACAATTATATCTTATCAGCAGTGTTAAAATTAAAAAGGGTTAGAGTGGCTATTTATAATTTTAAAGCATCTAGAGGGTACGTTGCTAGCTCTAGAGAAAGAACACATGGTTAATAGCCTCTTGGCTTTTCTCTGCCTCAAAATTTTATAGATTTCTGACCTGAAATGGCCACAATTCCCCATTACTATTCAGAGTTTTGTGCCATTGACCCGTCCTAGTGAAATTCTACATTTGTTCAGCCTTTAACATATCGAAAACAATGATAACCAGTGTAATAAATACTATGTTACTTAGGTAAAAACTTGGGGCAAGGTAAAGGGGAATAATTATATAGTATATTAAAATATTGACTGTAAGTGCTGGTTTGTTTCATGTTGATCTTAAGAACGTGCTGCAGTCCAGATGGCATTTATGAAGCACCAGCTACATGCTAGACCCTGGAGAAGATTCAGTGCCTACACATAAGGTACCTGATAAGTATTTGGTGAATGTATAGTATCTCTATCGTCAGAGAACTTGCATGATAGAATGACATTGGTACCAAGAGGGAGGGAGTAACAGTGTCGTGGGGGACAGAGAAGAGACCATTCAAGTCCTAGACAACAGAGTAGTGACCAAGAGACAGGCTTTGGGGTCAGTTTGAAACCCTCCTCCATTGAGCTGTGTCATCCCGGCAAGTCACTTCTCTGAGCCTCAGTTTGTTCATTTATAAGATGAGGATGATAGGAAATGCCTTCGGAGTTTGAAGATTAAAGTGAATTGATGCATGTGAATTTCACACTGCTTCTACCTAGTGGGTGCTCAAAAATGGCAGCTGCAATTATGAGGCTGAAGGAAGAGAACGGACAAAGGCCACACAGTAGGAAGCAGATCTAGAAACCTTTGATGGTTTCATGAGTGGAAGTTAATTCTCTAAACTTCTCTTTCTTCATCAGTAAAATGGGGATAAAATAGTACTTCTCTTGTAGAGCTGTATGCAGTGTAAAGTGCTTACTTAGCACAATGACTTGCGGTTAGTAAGTACTCAGTAAGGATGAACTTACTGCCCCTGCCTCAATGAGAAACACCAAGCCCCTATGTTAAACTAGCTTTGCCTCCCTTTTTGATTCAAAGTGACTGGAAAAGAAACTAGCTTTTGTGCTCCCACTAGCCTTACTGCCATTCTCCTTATATGTTACTAAATAAACAATGAAGTCTTCTTGAAGGAAATCTCAGAGTCTCTCATTTGTGGAATACATTAAAAATTATGTAGTACAGACTTAAATGTCACCCTATACTCAAACTCCGGAAGACAGTGAAGGACAGAGAAGCTTGGTGTGCTGCAGGCCATGGGGTCACAAAGAGTCAGACACGACTGGACGACTAAGCACAGCACACATTCATTGAACCGGAGGGCTATCCATAATTTATCATTATGATCAGGGTATTGTGCTTGCTCCTGCTGCACAACAAAGTGAATTAGCTACAGGTATACATCTGTCTTCTCCCTCTAGAGCCTCCCCTAGTCCCACCCTTCTTGGTCACCACAGAGCACCAAGCTGAGCTCCCTGTGACATTCAGCAGCTTCCCACTAGCTCTTTTACCGACGGCAGTGCACTTACATCAATCCCAATCTCCCAATTCACCCCCGGCACACACACGTTCATCCTGCCCTACAAACAGGTTCATCTGTACCAGGAAAGGGTCTCATCAGAAACGCACTCCCAGCAGCGGGCCCAGAAGGAGCATGGTTGAGGAGGAACGCCTGGCGGGGACTAACCACCTCAGGCTGCCTCCCATCAGTTTAACTTAGCTGAAAAGCATTTACTGGGAACCTAAAGTTGGGGAAACCTAAGCAGGGGGGTTGACAATGCATGTGACCCAGTTCCCACCCTTGAGGAAATCTCGCAGCTGCTGTGAGGCTGCGTGATTGAGCTCGAGCCAGGAAACCACAGCTCCTAGGCCGGCGGAACTTAGGACGGGACAGGCCCTTCCTCTCCTGCCCCTCCATTTCTGCAGCCTGTTCTCCAGCGCTCTCCTTCTGTCCACCCTCCTCAGCCCCGCGAGCCCCACGTGAGAGAATGGAGCTCTGTCAGTTTGGGCATAAGACAACACATTTAAACCCGCTGTACTAGACCCATGTTACGGCAGCGGCTCTGTTCTCAGGTGGGGCGGTCGGGCACTGGGGTCACCCAGCTGTGGCCCGTTCCTTTCTGGGGCTCGAAGAGGGATCGACACGGGGAAGACAAACAGGAGGACTCCAGAAGTGAGCAGAGGTGGATCCTGGGAAGATGGCGGGAGGAAGGGGAGGTCGTCAGGCGCAGTCAGTCCGCGTGGACCTTGGAGAGCTTGTCTCCCAGAAAGCCAGGCTCCAGCTGGGTGAAGCCCTCTTCGCCCTCCTAGAGCCTCTGACCTCGCCGCGTGCCCTCCTCTAGGCACGCGGTCCGCTTCCCTCCGCTACCCAGCCTCCCCAGCCTTGCGCGGGGGCCCAAGCTCGGCGCCTCCTGTCCTCTGGGAGCAGACGCGCCTGCGCCTGCCTCCTGGCCCTCGAATCTTCTTGTGTCGCCTCCTGGGACCTGCCAGCAGGTAGGATCTGCAGCGGCTGCCGACGGCCATTCTGTGCCAGGGTCAGGGCTTGGTGGGGGTGGGCGCTGTAAAGCGCCCATGGAAGCGGGAGGTGCTGTATAAAGGCGCACCCTGCCTCGCCCAGGTGGGGCAATTCTGAAGCCAGTATTTGCGCCACCTCCCCGAGGCCCTGAGGACTTCAGCTCTGGTTGATGTTGCTTCATGAGGCCCTTTCTGGTGTCATTACCTACTGCCTGTCTCTATACAGTGGCCTGTTCTAGACGTTTCATCTAAATGGAATCATATAATACGTGGTCTTTTGTGACTGGCTTCTTTGACTTAGCATAAGGTTTGTTCATGTTGTAGCCTGTGTCAGCTTGCCATTCCTTTTTGTGGTCAAGTCGTATCCATGGTACGGTTAGATCACGTTTTATTTATGCACTTGTCAGTTGATGGACTTTGGGATGTTTCTTCTTTTTTGCTATAATGAATAATGCTGCTGGAAACAGTCGTGGTCAAATTTTTGTGTGGACATATGTTTTAATTTCTCGAGGGTATGTATTTCAGAGTGGAAATACTAGGTCATATGGAACCTCTAGGGCTTCCCTGGTGGCTCAGATGATAAAGAGTCTGCCTGTAATTCAGGAGACCTGGGTTCTGTCCCTGGATCAGAAAGATTCCCCTGGAGAAAGGAAATGTCTACCCACTCCAGTATTCCTGCCTGGAGAATTCCACGGATGGAGGAGCCTGGTGGGCTACAGTCTACAGAATCGCAAAGAGTCGAACACCACTGAGTGCATTATCACAATGTACTTCTGTATTTAACATTTTGAGGAATTATCAACTTTTCTTCTGCAGAGGGTATATCATTTTACGTTTCCACCAGCCATGTATGGAAGTCTCAATTTCTCCCAATACTTATTGTTTGTCTTTTTTATTCTAGCCGTCCTAGTGGGTATCTCATTGTGGCTTTGATTTGCATTTCCCTAATGGCTAAAGATGAACATCTTCACATGTGCTTATAGGTTATCCGCATACCTCCTTTGGAGATGTGTCTTTTGTCCTTGGGCTTGTTTGTTTAATAATTGTTGGTATTACTCTGGGTTCAGTGTTGACCCTCTTTTCTCTTCTCATACACATATACATTAATCCCCACTCCTTATTAATTTTCTACTATTTATTCAATCACATTTTATTCAACAAACATTTATTAAGCTCCTAAAATGTGCTGGTACTGTGCTCAGTGGTAAAGCCAAATAACCAGGAATAAGCAATTGAGGTCCTTTCCAACAAGAAGCTTGTGCTCTTAGAAGGGACAAATATATTAAATAAAGAAGCAGATAAGTAAGATCATGTAAGACAGTGGAAGAGCTATGATATTAATACAATAGTGATGAAAAAAATCCTGTTGGTCAGATGAGGGGAGTGGGCATTACTTTAGATTGGGGGATTGGGAAAGGCCGCTCTTGGGAGGTGATATCTGAGCTGAGACCTTCATGATAAGAAAAGGTAAACCGTAGGAAGAATAGGGAGGGGTATCTCAGGGTGAGGGAAGCAAGTGAGAGGAAGGCGCTTTGTGTGCTCAGGAAGTGGGAAGGCTGGTGTGGCTGAAACATTATGGATTAAGAGGAAGCTGGTGTGAGGTGAAGTCAGAGAGGCAGGCAGGACTGTCTGCCTTTAGAAGGACAGTCAAGAAAAAGTTTTCTAGACCTAGGAAAACTGATACGGTTTTGAACTGTGTTTTTTGCGCTGGAGACTGTGGGATTTTAGTTCTTGGTTGGATGGCATCACCGACTCAATGGACATGAGTTTGAGCAAACTCCAGGAGATGGTGCAGGACAGGGAAGCCTGGTGTGCTGCAGTTCACGGGGTCGCAAAGAGTCAGACACGGCTGAGCCACTGAACAACAGCAGTGGTTTTAGAGAGACAGTCAACAGACCTCAAGCATCAGGTTGTCTTTGAAATTTAAGACACTCCTCTGTGCCTCCTCCACATCCTAATTAGAACTCTTCCCACATAGAAGCAGAAAGATACTATACCCGAGAACAGCTAATAAATAAAATATGGCATGAACCATTACTTTGTTTAAAATAGAAAAATAAAACCCAAACCAGCACTACAGGGTGACAATTTATGGTGTTGGAAATGTCTTCAGAAGTCTTTTTAGAATTTTGTGTTGAATGTTTATGGAAGGTGTAAAATTCTTATAATGCCAGTGTTTTATGAACAGTGCAGTTGGTGACTCCTTTTTGCTTGATCCCCACTTTGAGGGATTGTGGATTTTCCTTCATTTATTTATATTGTTTCCAGTCCATCAAAAATAGACAAGATGTAACAGGACAGTCCATTTGTACCATTCTTTTTGGAAATAATTGCCAGAAGCACTTTATCGTTGTCAAAGCCCCACCGATGTGACTCCCGGGCGGTCCTCTGTGTTAAAAAGCACATGCTTCCCACTCATCTTTGTATTCCTCTCCCATTTCCACCACCCGGAAGATAATCAGGCTGGGAGAAGCAGCCCTTTAAAATTCAGTGCTATGCAAAGGGCAAGAAGAGGGGTGAAAATGATATATGTAGAACCCCCCAAAGGAAAGGGAAGTAGGAACTCCCTCTGTTTAAGAATGAGCTTTATGAACGAGTCAGGAAAAGCTTGGGTTTACCAGATATGCAGAACCAGATGCATACATTAATTAAAGGAATGTGAAGGAGGAGGAGGGGATCTGAGAAAATAACAAAGCTGCAGTGTATGCGTGCAATGATTTTTCATTCTGTTTCGCTTCAGCTCTGCCCCTGCAACAGAGGATCTAATCAATCTGCCGGCTATTAAGTTTGTTAATTGATAATGCATACTAATTAGGCTGTGCGCAGTTACTTAAGAGACTTTGCTAAGGTGATTGTAGGCACAAGTCCAAATGGAGTTTAAAGTATTCTGTGTGAGGTTAAAACCCATCAACCAGAATAGATGGATTTTATATTATAACAGAAGGCACAACGAACCCATAAGTATTTAATGTATTGCACAGTTATCCATTATTACGTATTTTAACTCTGCAAAATAATTAAAAATGTAAAAGCAGCTACTAAAAACTATAACTAAATCACATCAGTGAGGGTGTGAAGAAGTGTCAATGAGAGAGCACTATTTTCTCATCAAAGTAAATGTTTAATTTTCTCATTTATATTTGGGAACAGTCAGGGTTAGGAGGGAAGAGGCTTTATGGAAAGCAAGACTCATTGAACTGTGTGGACACCAGAGACACTGAACAGCCTCAGATGTCAGGTTGTGATGCCCACATTTCAAAGGTCAGCACTCCAGAGGCTGCCCAGTTGACCCATAGAAACACATTATCTGGGAACTCAAGGTTGAAACATGTTTATCAGCCATAAAACTAACTGCTGGTCCTATGGTTTGTACTCTTTGGAATGCTGTTATTTTAGGGATGGGCTGACAAGGACCTTCAGGCATCCTGCAAATGTCCCCTGAGAAAATGTTCTCAAGGAGGATGGCTCTTCCCACTCTGTGTCTTGGAGAATGAATCAGTTCCACTTTAGGCCCAAGAGATGTGTCTAGTTGGGTCCAAAAAGGTGTCTCCAGATGAGAGTGACGTCTCACTCTGCTCTGGTGAATTTCTTAGACGTTCAGAAGGGTCACACCCCAGCTACTAGCTCAGAAATCACATCACAGGGCTAACCTAAAGGAGGTCAGAATTCCTCATGAGGCCCTAAAACCTTCCTATTCTCCTGGAAGATTCAGAGACAAGCTTCATGGACTTTTTATTCATTTGTTCAGCAGCTAACTCTTGAGTAGATTATATGTTCCAGGCACTGTGTTCTTTACTAGGGGATACTCGTGATGAGCAAGACAGGCAGAGGCCCCTCCCTTCATGTAGCTTGGAGTCCAGTGTAACTGGCACGTGCTGCCAGAGCGAGTTCTCTAAAAATAAAAATGTATCTGAGTACCTCCCCTACTTAAAATTACTGGTCCCTCTTATAATAATCCATAATGGAAAAGAATCTGAAAAAGAATAGATATACATAGATAGATAGATAGACATAGATATATGTATGTAGACATATATATATATATATATATATATAAATTAAATCACTTTGCTTTACATCTGAAACTATCACAGCATTGTAAATCAACTACACAGCAATAAAAAGAAATTACCGGTTCCTCCAGAATGAAGACCAAGTTCCTTAGTATGGCTTTGATACACAGTATGATTATTATCTAACTCATTCCTCGTTTTCCAACTAAACTTTAAATGTATGAGATTCTCCAGCCTTATCTCTTGGTACTTCTTTTTCTCCAGAAGGTATTTTTTGAGAAACTTCTGTAGTGTAGGCCCTGCACCAGGTGTTGCATATATAGCAGAAAGCTAACTAGATACAGTCCCTGCCTACAGGGAGCTCAGCATTGAGCAAACTCAAGTCACATCCAGGGCAAAAATCTGTCTACAAGTTTGGGTCCAAATCAGGCTGATCCCTGGGGCTTCTGGGTAAAACCCTAACATGGCAGTTGGTTGTCTCCCCAAATTATGGAGGATTTGGATTTCCCCAAATCTATATCAGATTATTGATATAGTTAGTTCAGTTCAGTTGCTCAGTTGTGTCTGACTCTGCGACCCCATGAATCACAGCACGCCAGGCCTCCCTGTCCATCACCAACTCCCGGAGCTCACCCAAACCCATGTCCATTGAGTCAGTGATGCCATCCAACCATCTCATCCTCTGTCGTCCCCTTCTCCTCCTGTCCTCAATCTTTCCCAGCATCAAGGTCTTTTCAAATGAGTCAGCTCTTTGCATCAGGTGGCCAAAGTGTTGGAGTTTCAGCTTCAACATCAGTCCTTCCAATGAGCCCTCAGGACTGTTCTTTAGGATGGACTGGTTGGATCTCCTTGCAGTCCAAGGGACTCTCATGAGTCTTCTTGAACACCGCAGTTCAAAAGCATCAATTCTTCGGTGCTCAGCTTTCTGTATAGTCCAACTCTCACATCCATACATGACCACTGGAAAAACCATAGCCTTGACTAGATGGACCTTTGTTGACAAAGTAATGTCTCTGCTTTTTAATGTGCTGTCTAGGTTGGTCATAACTTTCCTTCCAAGGAGTAAGCGTCTTTTAATTTCATGGCTGCAGTCACCATCTGCAGTGATTTTGGAGCCCAGAAAAATAAAATCAGCCACTGTTTCCCCATCTATTTGCCATGAAGTGATGGGACCGGATGCCATGATCTTAGTCTTCTGAATGTTGAGCTTTAAAGCCAACTTTTTCACGCTTCTCTTTCACCTTCATCAAGAGGCTCTTTTGATATAAATGATCAGTTATTGTGTTACTGTCAAAACTGTGTTGTTAATTTGGGGGACGTCAGGGAGAAACAAGTAGTGGAGCTGACGTTCTTATAATGCTCCTAGGCTGATCCGCTGCTAGGAGTGGGAGAGAAGCTTCCGTGAAGACTGTTTAGCAGGAACAGAGGGAGGTGTCTGTTTTATTTCCACTCCTTAGGCAAACCAAGCAGTTCCTATAAACAGAAATTTGAAGCTAGCAGGAGGCAGTGGTGTAGACAGTATGCATTTAATTAACAAATGAATTGTGCTCCTACAGTGTGGCCACTGAACCTGGAGCTGATCTATACCGCTTTGTTTTAGCTGTTTTGAGATGAGTGAGTTCAATGACTTTGTGTAGGGAAACTAATCTCTGAATAGTCGATTGAAAGCATCTAAGAGAAAAAATAACTGGAGGCTCACTATGCTTACGTCGCATCTTAACTTGGTCAATAGCATCATACAGGATTGGGGTGAGTAAAGACTTTTGAGAGAGGAAGCCATTTCCAAGAGCTGTGCAAGCTAGAATTTAAATGTATTGAGCACATAGCAAAAGTAGGATTCCCATGGCAAGATTGCATGAGTGCAGTAATTAGTGTCTAACAATCACAAAAGTATTTCTCGTGAGTATCTGCCAATAACACAAGCATTTATTCTTGTTCCAAAAGATAAGGTTGGATTTTTTTAAATTGTGGAAACAAAAACTACATATGCAGTTATTTTTGTTCCTTGTTAAATAGAGGTGAGAGGGTCTTATATTCTGAGATATTAATATTATCATTTGAATATCACTAAAAATGAATAATTTCCTAAGAATTAAATAGTTTTTTCTTTTAAAATGTTTTCCAGGTGAAGAAAATAGAAATGAAAGCCCTCAGTTTTGTGACATTTGCCACCCCCTCCCCACCCCGCCCAATGAAGTCTGATACCTATCAAGACTGTAGAACTATATGCCAAAATCTGTTAAAGTTATTAGGAAATAGGTATTTTCTAGGCTTTTACTGGAAGATCAGTAAGTTGCGTATACACTCATTTTTATTTGTATGTATGAATTGAGGTTATTATTAAATAGTATTCTTTTCATATGCAGATCTTAAGATGTATTAGTCAGGGTGGTTTAATTGCTATAACAAATTGTCCTAAGATCTTGGTGCCCTGTCACATAAATGAGTGTTGCCGTTACTGTTCTCCCTGTTCTCATCAACCCAGTAAGGGCTGGCAGGAAGACCCTGCTCCACACAGTCTTTCAGGAGCCCAGACTCCTTGCAGAATCGTGGCTCTACTCTCTAAACTCTTAAGAGGATCCTGTGTTTAGCTGACATAAGGGAAAAAGAAGGAAGGATTGCTGTGTGCCCGGCCTAAAGGCAGTGTGCATCATTTCTGCCCATATTCTGTTGGCAGAACTTATTAGATGGCTGCACCTATTCCAAGGGAGACTGGGAAATATAGTTTAACTGGGTGGAGAGAATAACAGTTACCCAGTCTCTGTTATGTAAGATTAACCCAAACAATATCTCTAAGGAAAGGTTGGCAACCAAAGGTCGTAATCCTTCTCCATCTTCAGTCTCATGGAGACAGGAACCAAAACCACATTGTTCATTGGTAGCCCCTCCAGGTGTTTTATTAAAGTAGATCTGATCTTATAACAAGGGCTGCACAAAGTAATGCAGTAGGAATTCCAAGGGAAAGTTTCATGTTATTAAACCACAGTGTGTTAAGTCAATCTATTTTTATCAGTGTCTGAGCCCAAGGGAAGTTGGCGTGTGCTGTCATTCCAACTGTCTTGCATTTCCTTTAAATGCCCCTGAAATACACAGATTCTGCCCATGGCCCATCATTCTCAGTTTTGTCACCAACCCCACTGATACTGCATTTTTCTGAGCATCAACCCCCCATCAGTTTCAGGTTTGGAAGATGCAGTTAAAGAGGGCCCTGGTGACGATGAGACTGCAGGACCTAATTGGTCTACAGAGAGCTATAAAATCTTTCATATGCTTCTTACTGATAAATCACATTGAGAAAAGGGAACCCTCTTACACTGTTGGTGGGAATGCAAACTAGTACAGCCGCTATGGAAAACAGTGTGGAGATTTCTTAAAAAACTGGAAATAGAACTGCCATATGACCCAGCAATCCCACTTCTGGGCATACACACTGAGGAAACCAGATCTGAAAGAGACACGTGCACCCCAATGTTCATCGCAGCACTGTTTATAATAGCCAGGACATGGAAGCAACCTAGATGCCCATCAGCAGACGAATGGATAAGGAAGCTGTGGTACATATACACCATGGAATATTACTCAGCCATTAAAAAGAATTCATTTGAACCAGTCCTAATGAGATGGATGAAGCTGGAGCCCATTATACAGAGTGAAGTAAGCCAGAAAGATAAAGAACATTACAGCATACTAACACATATATATGGAATTTAGAAAGGTGATAACGATAACCCTATATGCAAAACAGAAAAAGAGACACAGAAATACAGAACAGACTTTTGAACTCTGTGGGAGAAGGTGAGGGTGGGATATTTCAAAAGAACAGCATGTATACTATCTATGGTGAAACAGATCACCAGCCCAGGTGGGGATGCATGAGACAAGTGCTCCGGCCTGGTGCACTGGGAAGACCCAGAGGAATCGGGTGGAGAGGGAGGTGGGAGGGGGGATCGGGATTGGGAATACATGTAAATCCATGGCTGATTCATATCAATGTATGACAAAACCCACTGGAAAAAAAAAATAATAATAATAAAAAAAAAAAAAAAAGAAATCACATTGGTCACAAATCACAGGTTTATCTATGTACAGCTTTGCCCCAATTTATAAGAGGTAGATTTTACAAAACAGATTAGAATGTAATTTTCTTCTTTACCATAAAATTCACTAGTTGAATTCCTTTAGCTGGCAAACTTCTCTAGTATAGTTAAAATATTCACTGATATTCAAACATTTTAGCACTCTTGAGAAGTTGTGTGACTTTGCAGTAATATGTAATGTATCATAGAAAACATACTAAGAGATGGATAAACAGATTTACATTTAATCTGTTATGTACTATCTTTTCTTGTTTATTCAGCAGTGAGAGCTGTTTCATTTTATCTTTGAGAGAGAATTGATTTAATCATAAGAGTGATTGTGATATTACTCATTTCTTGCTGTATTTTCCTAATTATTTTTCCAGGCAAAAAGTCTTTATACAGGTTGGTGCATTAGAAATCAGTTTTTTTCAAGTTGCTAATCAGCTGTTTTAGGTAGAAGTGCTAAGCATATGTTATAAATTTGACACCTCACCTTATTTACTCCCAAAATGAGCCATCTTAAATGAGCCAGAAGAAAGAATAAAAGCTTTAGGTTGTCTGTCAGTTAATATGCAGATAAAAGAAAAGTTATTGACTTTCAGCTTATTTCTACTGTCAGTTAATTAATGTTCATTTTAAATTTTAAAAATGAAGATAAATGAATCTCAAATATTCATTTTTTATGAAGCCTCAAACATTAACTCAAATTATTCCAAAATAATGTTTGTTTATCCAGTACACTGGAAGTTACTACATACAAAGTTTCTTAATAATTCAGCCTATCTGATCAGAGACTTTGGCAAAGTGTCTGAATTGATCAGGATTGCATTTGGCTGCATGTAACAGAAGCCTGACATTAAAAGGTTGGTTTGTTTGATTTTTTTATTATGTCGCAGTGACTTTGGGGCTAGATTATTAGGGACTGCTTTGGAACCAGACTTTCTCTGTCTTCCTGATTTACCATTCTTCAAATGTGTTTTTCATCTTCCATGGTCAAAATACAATACCTGTTCTTCTAGGCTTTGTATCTGCATTCTAGGAAGGAAGAAGAGAAAAGATGACTAAAAATCTGCCTCCCTTTCAGAAGCTTTCTCAGAAGCTTCCCTCAGCACTTCTGTTTCTCTTCCCGTGTTGTGTATCTTCTGCTTGTCTCTCCAGACCTACTCCTACCCTTCTCCATCCTGCTGTGTGCCCTGGCAGGCTGACCTGTACACACTGCCTCAGCAGATCCTTTACCCTCTGGTTTCCAGGGGAAGCTGCAGCCCATGTTCTCTGTGAGGCCAACATACTGGAAGCAGGTGGGAAGGGGGGAGAAGAGTGAGGTTGAATAATTATTTCCTGAGCTCATCGCCTCTGGTTCATTAAAAATAGGCTCTATCCTTCTGCTAATGCCTCAGCCCCTGTCAGCTGGTCAAGACAGAATTGGACTGGGGCTGGTGAGAGCTGGAAAAGAGCAACTCCTGCGGATAGCATTGTCACAGCCGCCTTGTTCCTGAATGCGAGTAGAACTGAGGTATCTGTTGCTTTGAGAGAGTATCAGACTTGCTTACCATCAGCTTTTTGTCTGGGGTAGATCAGATGTCTGCAATCTCAGCCAAATTATGCTTCACAATATAATCAGACACTTAACACTCAGCTTTCTCCACTCCTTCATTATACCTGGGCTTTCCCCAGGCCTCCCCCATCTTTGATTTTTTTAGATTTAAATGGATCCCAAAGCAGACAGAACTATTCTATTCTACTGGTTTATGACATATAGGCTTCATGGTTCACATGTGAACCTATCTTTTATTAATTCATTTATTCTTATGATGCAGTAAACACCTATGAAATCACCAGTTGATTCTGAAACTGGACCACTGATAATAACTTAAATCTGCATCTGTGCTCCTGCACCATCTTAGCACCTTAACTGCAGAAGATAATCACTGTCCTAAAATGCATGTTTATCTTACATATATGCAGCAGGATAAATGTTTTATTATGTATATGTATGTGTGTGTGTATATATATATATATATATATATATATGGCTTCATAAAACAAGTATTACGAACTATAGGTAACTTGGTGACTACTGGGACCTGGTTTTTTTTTTTTTTTAATGTAACATTGCATTACTGAGATCCATCCATTGTTGTCAGTGGTTACAGTTCATTCATTATTACTGCTGTATACCATTCCACTAGTTATTTATTCTCAAGTTCATGAGTATTTTAATCTTTTTTTTTTTTTTTTGCTTTTATAAGTAGTGCTACAGTGAACTTCAGACTTCCCTAGTAGCTCAGATGGTAAAGAGTCGGCCTGCAATGTAGGAGACCAGGGTTCCATCCCTGGGTCAGGAAGATCCCCTGGAGAAGGAAATAACAACCCACTCCAATATTCTTGCCTAGGAAATTCCACAGACAGAGAAGCCTGGTGGGCTACAAGTCCTAGGGTCTCAAAGAGTCAGACATGACTTAGCAATTAAACAACAAAAATGAACTTCCTTACACACATCTCCTGATATATCTGTATAAGAGTTTCTTTTGGGTTATAGAAGTGATCCACATGCAGTATACCAATGTTCAGTTTACAAAATAATTTTACATTATTTTTTAAAGTGCTTGTGCTTGTATATACTCGCGCTAGTAATATATAAGAAATCCTCCTTATCCTTTCAACTATTGGTTCTGTCACATTGTTGAATTTTGCAGATTAAATGAATGAAAAATGATATCTCTTTGTAGTCTTGATTTCTGTTGCAAAATTCAGACTCAAATTGAAGAAAGTAGGGAAAACCACTAGACCATTCAGGTATGACCTAAATCAATCCCTTACGATTATACAGTGGAAGTGACAAACAGATTCAAGGGATTAGATCTGAGAGACAGAGTGCCTGAAGAACTATGGTCGGAGGTTCGTCATTTTGTACAGGAGGCAGTGATCAAGACCATCCCCAAGAAGAAGATATGTAAAAGGCAAAATGGTTGTCTGAGGAGGCCTTACAAATAGCTGAGAAAAGAAGAGAAGGAAAGGGGAAAAGGAAAGATATACCCATCTGAATGCAGACTTTCAAAGAATAGCAAGGAGAGATAAAAAAGCCTTCCTCAGTGATCAGTGCAAAGGAATAGAGGAAAACAATAGAATGGGAAAGACTAGGGATCTTTCAAGAAAATTAGAGATACCAAAAAAATATTTCATGCAAAGATGGGCACGGTAAAGGACAGAAATGGTAAGGACCTAACAGAAGCAGAAGATACTAAGAAGAGGTGGCAAGAATACACAGAAGAACTGTACAAAAAAGATCTTCATGACCCAGATAACCACAATGGTGTGATCACTCACCTGGAGCCAGACATCCTGGAATGTGAAGTCCAGTGGGCCTTAGGAAGCATCACTATGAACAAAGCTAGTGGAGGTGATGGCATTCCAGTTGAGCTATTTCAAATCCTCAAAGATGATGCTATGAAAGTGCTGCACTCAATATGCCAGCAAATTTGGAAAACTCAGCAGTGGCCACAGGACTTTAAAATGTCAGTTTTCATTTCAATCCCAAAGAAAGGCAATGCCAAAGAATGTTCAAACTACTGCACAATTGCAGTCATTTCACACGCTAGCAAAGTAATGCACAAAATTCTCCAAGCTAGGCTTCAACAGTTTGTGAACTGAGAACTTCGAGATGTTCAAACTGGATTTAGAAAAGGCAGAGGAACCAAAAATCAAGTTGCCAACATCTGTTGGATGATCAAAAAGGCGAGAGAGTTCCAGAAAAATGTCTACTTCCGCTTTATTGACTGTGCCAAAGCCTTTGGCTGTGTGGATCATAATAAACTGTGGAAAAGTCTTAAAAGAGTTGGGAATACCAAACACCTTACTGGCCTCCTGAGAAATCTGTATGCAGGTCAAGAAGCAACAGTTAGAACTGGACATGGAACAACAGACTGGGTCCAAATTGGGAAAGGAGTACGTCAAGGCTGTATATTGTCACCCTGCTTATTTAACTTATATGCAGAGTACATCATTTGAAATGCTGGGCTGGATGAAGCACAAGCTGGAATCAAGATTGCTGGTAGAAATATCAATAACCTAAGATATGCGGATGACACCACCCTTATGGCCAAAAGTGAAGAGGAACTAAAGAGCCTCTTGATGAAAATGAAAGAGGAGAGTGAAAAAGCTGGTTTAAAACTCAGCATTCAAAAAACTAAGATTATGGCATCTGGTCCCATCACTTCATGGGAAATAGATGGGGAAACAGTGGAAACAGTGACAGACTACTTTCTTGGGCTCTAAAATCACTGCAGATGGTGACTGCAGCCATGAAATTCAAACATGCTTGCTCCTTGAAAGAAAAGCTATGACCAACCTAGACAGCACATTAAAAAGCAGAGACATTACTTTGTCGACAAAGGTCCGTCTAGTCAAGGCTGTGGTTTTCCCAGTAGTCATGTATGGATGTGAGAGTTGGACTATAAAGAAAGCTGAGCGCTGAAGAATTGATACTTTTGAACTGTGGTGTTGGAGAAGACTCTTGAGTGTCCCTTGGACTGCAAGGAGATCCAACCAGTCCATCCTAAAGGAAGTCAGTCCTGAATATTTATTGGAAGGACTGATGCTGAAACAAACTGCAATAGTTTGGCCACCTCATGTGAAGAGCTGACTCATTGGAAAAGACCCTGATTCTGGGAAAGATTGAGGGCAGGAGGAGAATGGATCAACAGAGGATGAGATGGTTGGATGGCATCACTGACTCGATGGACATGAGTTTGAGCAAGCTCTGGGAATTGGTGATGGACAGGGAAGCCTGGCACGCTGCAGTGTATGGGGTTGCAAAGAGTCAGGCATGACTGAGGGACTTAACTGAACTGAGTTACTAATGAGATTAAGTGTCTTCTTGGATGTGTCTTGACTATATTTTGTAGTCTGTGTAATGCCTATCGAGGTCTTTTGCTCATTTTATTTATTTTTTATCACTGAACTATAGTTGACATGCAGCATCACATCAGTTTCAGGTGTGCGGCATAGTGATTGGACGTTTGTGTACACTGTGGAAAGATCACCACAAGAAGTCTGGCTACCCTCTGTCGCCATTCTAATTTGCAGTGTGTTCAGGGATTGACACTATAGAATTTTCCAGATATGAATACCAGGTATCCTCATTTTTGAGCTTGAAAAAATTAGCACACATTCTATCTTTTTTTGTATGGCCACAGAATTCACATTTCATCAAGACATCATATGGAAGTGGCCCCTTAATCAGATCTCTTTTATTTTATTTTATTTTTTTTCAGATCTCTTTTAAATGACAGAAAATCCATTTTCTTTTCCTATAGAAACCTGGTGGATTTTGCCCAACTTGCATTTTCCTTTAAGGTAGACACAATAGCACAACAAAGAACTTACAAGGAGTAAAACGGAAGGTCCCAACTGTTGTTTCCTACTACACAGGGAGCGCTATCTAGACAGAGGAGGGTCCACCCTGATGCTCCTGGAGCTTATATTTCAGAGTCCTTCACTTTCAGGGGCCCTTTGTAAAGCCTTGGTTGGGGCCCTAATGCTTTTTAATTCATGATTTTATAGTCTTTTTCTTTCCTCCCTCTCTCCATCCCTCCCGCCCTCCCTCCCTCACTGCGTGGCATGTGGAATCTTAAGTTCCCCAACCAGGGATTGAACCCACACCCCCTGAAGTAGAAGCAGAACCCACATCCCACTGAAGCGGAAGCAGAACCCACATCCCACTGAACCACCAGGGAAGTCCCTTTATTCTTTTTCTTTTTTTGCTTTTTAATTACTTTATTAACTCTACATTTTTCCATGCAAATGGGTGAAACTTCATTGTTGACAGAAACTTAGACTGGGTGCCAAGGCAATCTGCAATTAGAAGCTGGTAACACAGAACCCACCCGTTGAAATTACATAAGGTTCACAGCAAACAGATCAGTAAAGGCATTATCAGGAAAATGCAGGGAAAAACAGAACCACAGTGGAAATTACAGTATTAATCTCATGGAGATGGCAGGAGTCAAGGCATAAGGCAAAATTTGTCATGATGGTCATGGTGATTAGAGAGCTCCCCCATAAGGATGCGCAGACAATTCCTCAACTGCAGCTTCCTAAGCTTTCTCCTGATTTCTCTCATCTCCTCCATGAATATTTCCATATCGTCTCCCTCTCCACCCATCGCATCATTGACCTGCCTATTGGGTACGACCCATTGGAAATTAGGGGCAAGTCGGCGAGCCTGTCCCCGTCTATGATTTCTTTCTGGCTGGTGGCCTTCGCCCCCTCCCAAAGGGCAGTCTTCCTCTCCATTCTGCACAGGTTGCTCCATTTCTTCATTTTCCTGGGCCTATCCTTGCTGTCTCCTGCTCCTTCCGATCCTCACCATGAGTGCGCACTTAGTTCCTTGCAGGAACTCAGGGATGATTTCCCATCGCTCTGAGTTGCTTTCCTGCCTTCCCTCAGTTCTTTTTCTTAAAGAGAGATTTCCAAACTATTTAAACTTAAGTATGCACAAAGCCTGGGTTTGTCTCTGAACATGGAAGTGTAAAAATATATGTGAAGCTTAAATCATTTTATACTGGGCAACCTCTTGGTGCTGGGCCAAGCGCTGGAAGAAACCCTAGGCCACACTCAAAACTAGGCCTGGAAAGTGCTGGACTAACTTGGGTTCAGAAATCAAAATAAATGACTCCAACTTGGAAGACACCCTGTGTTGTGTTATGTTGTGTTAGCGTCTTCCTCCTTTCTTTCATGCTCACTAGCCTTCCTGAGCATTCAGTACAAAAATATTCAGCATTGAAATAACACAGTTACTTTTAACAAACAATTTCTTTCTTGCAGGCTTTTTGAAGAGTGCTAAGATAACATTTCATGCAGATTTAATCCTAAATTAATCTATGAAATGGGTTAGTGCTGGGCACATTTAAGCATTCAGTTTTGTCTTAGAGTCAGAACATGTTACAGTTCTCCCTTACTGGTCTGTCTCAATTTCTGCTCCAATTCATTTCTGAACTCTGAGTCAAAAAAGCCCAGGAAGGACCTTAATCAAATCACACATCAGGTTAGAATAGTGATTTTAGTGATTTGGACATCTGGCCACTTGGAACTGAAAAAAGGCTGCCAACTCACTTGACAAAAGCTACTGAACATCTGTCAGCATGAAAATAGCTCTCCTAAGTGACCCTGAATCAGATTTCTATAGCCAACCTCACAATGAAAGGGCATCTCTTCTTCTCCTATTATTCAGATAAATTGGTGCAATCCAAAATATCCTACCAGGATTCCACCAACAGTGCCCTCTAAAGTATTTTGTGATGCAAGTGCAAATGGTGTTAACCCATTGTCCCTTTCAGCTGTACTTCCCTGCTGTGTGACGTTGACAAGGGTGATATTAAAATTGTTGAGCCACACATGTGGCTCAGGCACTAAAGCAGGATCTTGGAGAGTCTAGGTAGAGATCTTGGGAAGAGAGCTCCAGGGAAGGGAGGAGGGGAACATGAAGGTGGGAAGCACACCCAGGAAAACCATTGCTTAACAAATGCTGTGGAGGAATTTCAGTATTTTACCATGCTATATGGCAATACCAGTGTGCTCAGCTAAACCTGCCTTGGACATAGGTACAAAATTTTAAAGATGATGGCCACACTGTGCCTCCAAATATACCACAGAAAGATGGAGAAAGATCTGAGCCATGGGCTAGCTTCAATAGGGAAACATGTAGGGGGAAGTTTCAGACTCTGGGAGGCAGTGTTATTAGTTGGAGTGGAAGTACACTTAATAATCTCTTTCTCTGTACATGACTATATTCTGTGTTGCACTCAAGCCAGACAGGGAGCAGTCTTGCTCTCGGACTTGAACTGTAGAGTACCCTACAATCATACACACACACACGCATGTGCACACACATTTATTTAGGAAATGTGCACCTCTGTCACTCGAGATCCAGTGCTGGGTGTTGACATAGGAAACCCTAACCTCTAAACATCTGCGTTCGTGGCTAACACCTTCCAGGCGCTGGGAAACACCTTTCACATGGCCTGCCCCATGACCTCAAAACAAAAGACAACTGTGTCCAGATGCTGAGCAGATGCATGGGTTCTGCCACTGCCAGCTTCAGAGACGGACACTTGCTTTTGAGTGCAGGGGGATTTAAGTGGCTGAAACACTTAGGTGAGAGAAAAGACAAATTAATTAACTTGTCAAATCCTTCCTGTCAGCATGAAGGCAATAGACTCTTATACTATGAGGTATTGTTTCCCAGTGGTTCTTAGTATCCATGTTCTTAACTTCTCTTCCATGTTCAGTTGAGTTCCATTTCCTGGTTCACAAGCTTGTGTAGTATTTGCAACAGTTGCACATGGTGCCTTAGGAACATTTTGGAGTATTAATTAATCATATTACTCTTAAATCTATATGCCTGTATAGATTTATGCAGATACATTTATCTGGACATACATGTGGCAATGTGTTGCTAGTTCTTTACACTGGCAACCAGATGAATATAAAATGCCATAATTACAAATAGTTGGTTGTCTTTATAAAATACTTATAAGATTTAATTAAAATTTCAAAAGGTTAAATTAAAATTTTCAACATTATTTAAATGGATTGAAATGTTTAGTGGTTATCAGTTATGATTTTCATTCCACCTTTTAAGTTTAATACATAATTTTGAATATCTTAGAAGAGAAATTTTTGAAAAATATATGAAAAATATGAATTTTTACATTTAATATATATTGTCAAAGTATATTAGAATTTCCATCTGCCTACAGTGACATTCTAGTTTTTACTTATTTAGATTACTGTCAGTAGAACACAAGAAATATTAAAGTGTTGATTATAACAGCTCTTTAGAAATTTTGCTAAGATATAAAATCAAGAAAAACAAATTTTATGGGCTGAACTATAATTTTTTATGAATTGCATATGTTTTTTATTTCATTACTCATCCATATCCCAGCAGTGGAATAGCAATAATAAAGTAGTAATCAGGGTTAATTTTGTTTTGAACTTTTAATTTTTTATTGGGGTATAGCCATTTAACAATGTTGTGATAGTTTCAAGTGAACAGCAAAGGTACTCAGCTGTACATAATACAGTGTTAGTTATTTTTGATATTTTACATTTTACCTGACTTCAACTCGTATAAAAACCAAGACTTTTTACATATTTTGCCATTTTGTCACTCTGACAGACTTGTCAGAGTAGAAAGGATCACATTTTAGTTACTCGTTTATTTGCTTCCCTTGTAACTTTACATAAACAGTGTGTGAGTCTCCATTTCACTCTTCCCCTCCGGCCTCACAAATGATAGACCTCTAGACTTTTCTGTCTCACTTCCTCCTCCTGGTGAATCAGATGCCATCTCAGCCACAGAGGAGCAAGATGTCACCCATCCAGTGGCATGGGCGCATCAAGCCACAGTTGCGGTGCTAGTCCACAAGGACAAAGTTTTGCACCTTTTGTAAAAAAAAAAAAAAAAAAGATTATAACTTGAAGAATTTGAAGTACTTCAAATTTGAAGTACTACAAAGCATTTGAAGTACTTCATAATTTTGAAGTACTTCATAATCCTTCATAAATTTGTAAGGATTAATTTATCTTAGCTAATATTGCATATGTTTTGGAAATCATGGTAAAGACATCTAGAATCATAATAGTCTTTCAGTGGCAAGTGTCATATTACGTTTTTAGGGCATTACGTCAATTTAGTATTTCACGTATTATTAATAATGCCTCGTTACATAAAATTATTACTAAACTGGCAATTAAGTGAATGTGAAGGATCCATATGCTAAACTGCTCATAACATTTCAGTTATGAATTTCAAATCAGATGTCTTCTCGTGTACATTCACACCACTGATGAACAATTACTTTGCCAGGACCACCCAAATGAACTCTGCTTTGTAGCAAGTGATACTGATGTAAAGTCATTTCACACATTTTCCTGAATTTAAGAAAATTAGAAATGGAAGCAGACAAAGCAACCAGTGCTTTCTCTTGATGGTAGTGAACCATTTGTTAATCCTGTAATTAGCTCTTTCTTGAATGTGTAAATCCTTTGTCGTGCCTTTTAAAAAAATTTACCATCTTAGCCATTTTAATAGTTATTTTTATTTATTTGTTTGGCTGTGCTGGGTCTGCAGCATGTGGGACCTTTGGTCTTCATTGTGGTGTACTGGGTCTAGTTCCCTGACTGGGGATTGAACCTAGGGCTCCTGCATTGGAAGTCTTAGCCGCTGGACCACCAGGGGAGTCCCTTGGGGTGCCATTTATGCATCTTGATGGACTGAAAAGTTGTTTTCTTGTTCTCTGATTTACATTTCCTTCCCTAAAGAATAAAACCAACAAACAATAGTGAGTCCATTTTTTTTTTTTTTTTTTTTTTAGTTCTACCAGTTTATTGCTACCAATCCGTCTCCCTCTACCCTCATGCATGCATGCTCAGTCATGTAACCCCATGGACTGCAGCCTGCCAGGCTCCTGTCCATGGACTTTTCCAGGCAAGAACACTGCCGTGTGTTGCCATTTCCTTTTCCAAGTCCATTGTTTTTAGCTGTATGTTTTACACTCACTTTTGTCCCTAACTGACTGTGTTTTGTTTTTTATGAATCTTAGTGGTGTAGGATCCAAGTCAGGTATTTCTACTGGGGGGCTATCCTTGAACACAAAACCCAATGATGCTTTAAAGAAGAGGTTGGTCCACACACCTCCAGAGTGAGGCTATATTGACAAAAAAAGTATGAGTGATTTCAGCATCGCAGTGGGGAAGGTCATCTGGATTCATTCCTCCCTGTCCTCCTATGGGAGAGGATAGTAGAGACCTCAGTCACAGCCTGATTTGAGGGCCTCTTCCAAGAACTGGAGGTGGATTACTCTAGGTATTAGCATAGTAGATAGGAATTTACCCTTTGACTTCCTTCATACACCCTACTGTTGTACAGTTTCATAAGGCAAATATACTTCAGGTCTCTTCCATCCTGAATTACACTGGTAGGAACAAAATGGGTAAAGTCAGCTGGCTCGTAGACCCCTTCTCACCTGGCATCTTACTGGTGGCTCTGTGATTCAAGGTCAGTGCGCCTGGTGCAGCGCATTTGAAAATGATCTGATTCTAAGCCAAATAATGGTTTTACCAGGATATCAATGTATCAATTTACAATTAGAATTTCACTGGCCTTGAAAACAAGACTATTTGGTCTCCTGGTCAGAGCACGCCTTACTCTGTTTCTAGAACCTAGGGAAGCTTAACACACAGCCAAAAGATTGTATTCATTCAAAAAACATTTACAGAACCTCAATAAAGTACTAAACACTGAAGATTCAAATCTCTATTCCCAAAGGATTGAAAAGAATTGAGTAAGAGTGGTGTAGGGTTTCCATATTGTGTGCTCAGAATACAGCGAAAATAGAAGGGGTATGCTCATTTGCTGGGGTGAAGGTGGACGATGAAAACTGGTTTACCTGGGAAGGGGTTGGTCAAGAAGATCTGAATTAAACTTCGCTGGTGGTCCAGTGGTTAAGAATCCACCTGCCAATGCAGAGGACTCAGTTTCCTTTACTGGCCTGGGAAGATTTCACAGGCTGTGGGCAGCTAAGCCCACGTGGCCACAACTATGGAGCCCACGCACGTAGAGCCTGTGCTCTGCAACAAGAGAAGCTGTTGCAATGAAGCCTGCACACCACAAGAGAGAACAGCCCCTGCTCACTGCAACTAGAGAAAGCCCGCGAGCAGCAGCAAAGACCCAGGGCAGCCATCAATAAGCTTATTAATTAAGAAAAGAGATAGTGGGAAATTTCCAGATATACTAAAAAAGAAAAGATCAGAACATATGAAGGCTATGAAGAACAAAGGGCACTTGCCTGGTGAAGACAGAAGGGATAACATATACAAAGGCAAAGAGAGAAGAAATAGCAGTACACATTGAGGGGCGTGCGGATATTTCATCCTGACCTGACCACAGAGGGTACAGAAGCAGCCTGTGAGGCTGCGGGGGTGGCTCGGGAAGCCTCATGGAGTATTGTCTGCGCCTCACTCAGAGAAGAAAACTTATCCTTGAATGCTAGGATCTATGAGAAAACTATGCTATTGGCCCAAATTCTTTACCACGCTGTGTGTCCACATTCTTTACCATGTGAGTTTGCAGTTCTTACCAAATAAAGATATAAAGTAAATTTCTCTACTTCTTGACTTTGGGTTTGGCCAGGTGTCTGATTTTCAGTTCAGTTGCTCAGTGGTGTCTGACTCTCTGCAACCCCAAGAACTGTATCACACCAGGCCTCCCTGTCCATCGCCAACTCCCGGAGTTTACTCAAACTCACGTCCATTGAGTTGGTGATGCCATCGAATCATCTCATCCTCTGTCGTCCCCTTCTCCTCCCACCTTCAGTCTTTCCCAGCATCAGGGTCTTTTCCAGTGAGTCAACTCATTGCGTCAGGTGGCCAAAGTATTGGAGCTTCAGCTTCAGTCCTCCCAGTGAATATTCAGGACTGATTCCTTTAGGAAGTCTGTTTTGGCCAATGCAGTGAAGTGTAGGTGATAGTGTATGTGCTTCAAGTGTAGGCCTTGTGTCTTTCCATTTCCCTACTTGTATCTCTGCCATTATCATGAGAAGGCCATGCTCAGGCTTGTGAAGTAAGAGCCATGTGGACCAGAGCCAGCCCATCCCTGAAGCCCAGCCTAGGTCAGCCAAACCCTTCAGCAGATTTCAATATCCATAGGCCGAATAAATGCTTACTGTTGCATACATCTGAGACTTTTGTGCTTGTTTGCTATTTAGCATTTTATGTCACTTTCTAGCTGATATAAAACCCTTCATCACAAGCAGAGGTATACGTATCCCAGTTTTCATTTTAGAGTTCTTTTTTTAATCTGCATGTGATGGACAAATTAAAGAGGGGTGAAAAGGAGGCTGGGAGATCAGTGAGGAAATTGAAGAAAATCGTAGTGAAATACCAAGAGCTTTGAACTACGCCCTTTGGCCAAGGGCAAGAAGGTAGAGGAGCCTGGTGAGCTGCAGTCCATGGGATTGCAAAGAGTTGGCCACGACTGAGCAACTAACACACACATAAACAGAGGGAGGTGAGGAGAGGAATTAGGAGTTTTTCTTTTAAAAATTTTGAATTATGAAATATCTCAAACATACAGAAAAGTTCATAGAATAGTATAACAACTGACACTCATGTGATCACTATCCAGCTTTAATATAAATCAAAATGTTGCTTCCTTTTTTTAAAAAAGTAGCCTCATTCCTCAGTTTCTCCTCCCTTCATCCCTCCTTAGAGGCAGTAGCTGTCTTGAGGTTGGATACATTATTTCCATGCATGATTTTTAGTTTTAGATGTAAGTATGTGTCCATTAGCAATATATACAGTTTCCTCTATTTAGAGCTTTACCTATCAAACTATGCATCTTTTGCAACTTTTTATATTATGTTTGTGAGTTTTGTCCATATTGATACATAGAGAACTAAAACATGGAGACATTTAGAGATAATAGAAAAGTAAAAATTAAGAATGTAAAATGCAAGAGAGAGGGGAAAAAAAGTCTTGTATAACTACTATATTTCTAGCTAGGGTGATCATGTGAATTATAGACAAGAATGAGGAATGTAATAAAAAGAGCAGGTTTTAAATGAGGAGGGCTGGAAGAATTGAGCTCAATTTGAGTGTGGGGGAGAGAGTACGCTTATTGGGCCCATGCTGATAGAATATGCTCTGTGGGCAATTGGATTTGAAGATTGCTCAGGAGCGTAATCTGGTCTGGAGAGAGAGTCTTACCCTTTTTTCCATAGTGATAGCAATTACAACTATGTGAGTTGGTTTCTTACACAGAAAGTGCAACTTGAGTAAGAAGAAAAGAAGACCAGGGACTTCCTTGGTGATCCAGTGGTTAAGACTTCACGCTTCCAATACAGCGGGTACGGGCTTGATGCCTTGTCAAGGAACTAAGGTCCCACATGCCTTGCAACCAAAAGAAGAAGACCAAAGCAGAATTTTAGGCCGCAGAAATTAACAGTTGAAGGCAAACAGGGGACCAACAAACACAGTTCTTCTTACATCTTTCCAGAGAGTGTTCTTTCATGCACTCCTATCAGCAAAGCATTTTTGAGCAGCCTTTTGCATAGACATATTTTACTTATGTATAAATGATATACTGGTCCTACAAAACTAACATATCATATGCATCATAACATATATTCCAAAATAGAAATTTTTAATGTATAAGATATGCACTAAATAGAAATTCAAGGTATTCAAATATTTTTGTACCCCCTGGAGTGTCCCCCTCACTTGTGAAGTCCCTGATTAAAATAGATCATCTAACCTCCTCCTTCATTTGGGAAATTATGCTTTCAGTTCAGTTCAGTTCAGTTGCTCAGTGGTGTCCAACTCTTTGCAACCCCATGAACTGCAGCACACCAGGCCTCCCTGGGAGCACTCTATCACCAACTCTCGGAGTCCACCCAAACCCATGTCCATCGAGTCGGTGATGCCATCCAACCATCTCATCCTCTGTCATCCCCTTCTCCTCCTGCCCCCCAATCCCTCCCAGCATCAGGGTCTTTTCCAATGAGTCAGCTCTTCACATCAGGTGGCCAAAGTATTGGAGTTTCAGCTTCAACATCAGTCCTTCCAGTGAGCACCCAGGACTGATCTCCTTTAGGATGGATTGGTTGGATCTCCTCGTAGTCCAAGGGACTCTCAAGAGTCTTCTCCAACACCACAGTTCAAAAGCATCAATTCTTCAGTGCTCAGCATTCTTCACAGTCCAACTCTCACATCCATCCATGACCACTGTAAAAACCATAGCCTTGACCAAATGGACCTTTGTTGGCAAAGTAGTGTCTCTGCTTTTAAATATGCTATCTAGGTTGGTCATAGCTTTCCTTCTAAGGAGTAAGCATCTTTGAATTTCATGGCTGCAGTCACCATCTGCAGTGATTTTGGAGCCCCCCCCAAAATAAGGTCAGCCACTGTCTCCACTGTTTCCCCATCTATTTGCCATGAAGTGATGGGACCGGATGCCATGATCTTCGTTTTCTGAATGTTGAGCTTTAAGCCAACTTTTTCACTCTCCTCTTTCACTTTCATCAAGAGCCTTTTTAGTTCATCTTCACTTTCCATCACCATTATTCTGAAAGTGACATTGGTTACTCCTTTCTAAAAAGAGTAGCCTTTACTCCTTTTAGCACACATTGAAAACTAGAGTGGGCTTTGCTGGTGGCTCAAGTGGTAAGGAATCTGCCTGTAATGCAGGAGATGCGGGTTTGATCCCTGAGTCAGGAAGATCCCTGGAGAAGGAAGTGGTGACCCATTCTGGTATTCTTGCCTGGGAAATCCCATGGACAGAGGAGCCTAGTGGGCTGCAGTCTATGGGGTCGCAAAGAGTTGGACACCACTGAGCAACTGAACTGAACTGAACTGAAAGCATGGGGACATGACTGAGCAACTAAACAACAACAAATGACAACAAAAACTGGATTTAGAGGTATTTAAAAATTTACATTAAAAATTACTTGTGATATGTGAAATGGGAATTAGAAATGCATTTTTTCCCACCGATTTCTGTGGTTCCTTCCAACTCCCCAAATATCCCTGACCCCTGGTATCTACTAGTTTGTTCTTAATCTTTATAATTTTGTCATCTTGCGAATGCTATATAAATGGTATCATACAGTATTTGACCTTTTGAAATTGACTTTTTCACTCAGCATAATGCCTTTGAGATCCATCCAAATTGTTGCATGTATTGGGAGTTGGTTCCTTTTCATTGCTTAGTAGTGTTCCATGATGTGAATATACCACAGTTTGTTTGATCATTCATCTGTTTTAGGACATTTTGTTTGTTTCCAGCTTTTGGCTACTACAAATGAATGCTATGAACAATTGTATATGGGTTTTTCTGTGGATAAAAGTTTTCATTTTTAGCGGGGAGACAAATGCTCAGTATGCAATTGTTGAGTCTTCCCTTGTGGCTCAGCTGGTGAAGAATCCACCTGCAATACGGGAGACCTGGGTTCGATCCCTGGGTTGGGAAGATCCCCTGGAGAAGGGAACGGCTTACCCGCTCCAGTATTCTGGCCTGGAGAATTCCATGGACTATATAGTCCATGGGATTGCAGAGTTGGACACAGCTGAGCGACTTTCACAGTAAGTGTATAATTTTTTTTTTTAAAGAAATCATTGGACTTACATTCCTACCATCTATGTAAAGATAACGAGGGGAACTTAGCTTTAACCTAGTTACCCATCTTGGGGGAGCTGATGTATCTACAGGGATATATTGCTTCCCTCCTTGCTTTGTAACTTATAAACAACTGGAGAGTTTAGAAAAAATACACTAAAATGAGTGTCAGTGAGTTTGAGTAAACCGTTTTTCTCTTAAATGATGATTTTTATAAAAGAGTGATTTCTTGGTTACATCTTCTATATGTGTTCATGCTCAGTCACTTAGACATGTCTGACTCTTTGCAACCCCAGGGACTTCAGCCCACCACAGCTTCTCTGCCCATGGGATTTCCCAGGCTAGAATACAGCCCGCTGGAGTGGGCTGTCGTTTCCTTCTCCAATACCTTCCCTATGTTGCCTGTTAATAAGTCTGATCCTGGGACTTCCCTAGGGGCCCAGTGGCTAGGGCCCTGTGCTCCCCAAGCAGGGGACCTGGGTTTGATCCCTGATGGGGAGACTATAATCCCCCACATGCTGCAACTAAAGATCCTGCATGCTGCAGCTAAGATCCCAGTGCAGCCAAGTAAATAAATAAATAAAGTATAAAACCGTTTTCTGGTCCTTTCAATTCAGGCTAATACATTTTTTTTTTCCCTCTCAAAGAAACAGTCCTATATACTTGAAGTATAGGTGTTTTTTTCTTTAAACTGAACACTGTTTAAAGTGTTTCATGTCCCATTTGTCCTGTTCTTAATGCTAATTAAGTCCTTGAGGCCAATCTCTTGCTACACCGTATATTGGTCATGAAAATAAGAGCACTATTTTCTATTTCTTCTAAAAAAATTTAATATTATCTTCAGAAATACAATAAGGGACATTATTTTTATTAGATTTATTTTTTAGGAATTTATTTTGTTTTATTATTGGAATATAATTGCTTTACAATGTTGTACCAATCTTTACTGTACAGTGAAGTGAATCAACTATATGTATACATGTATCTCCTCCCTCTTGAGCCTCCCTTCCAACTATTTCCCCCTCCAGGGCATCGCAGAACACCAAGCTGAGCTCCTTGTGCCCTACAGCAGCTTCCCACTAGCTATATGTTTTATTTTTTTTTAATTAATTAATTTTTTTTTGCCCTCCCTCTTCCCCTAGCTATATATTTTACACATGGTAGATATTTACATGTCAGTGCCGCTCTCCCAATTCTCCACACCCTTCCTTTCCCCTGTTATGTCCACATGTCCATCCTCTGTGTCTGTGTCCGTATTCCTGCCCTGCAAATTCCTGTGTCTCTGTCCATCTGTATCCAATTTCTAGATTCCATGTATGTATGTTAAAATGTAATATTTGCTTTTCTCATTCCCTTTTCTCTTTACTCTGTATGGCAGACTCTAGGTTCATCCACATGACTACAGATGATCCAATTTTGTTCCTTTTTATGGCTGAGTAATATTCCGTTGTATATATCTACTACATCTTTCTAAAAAAACTTTTTATTTTGTATTGGAGTATAGCTGATTAATCATGTGATAGTTTCAGGTGAATAGTGAAGGGATTCAGCCATACATATATGTGTATCCATTCTCCCCCAAACTCCCCTCCCATCAAGACTGCCACATAACATTGAACAGAGTTCCATGTGTTATACAGTAGGTTCTTGTTGGTTATCCATTTTAAATAGAGTAATGTAGCACATCTTCTTTATTTATTCATCTGTCAGTGGACATTTAGGTTGCTTACTTGTCCTGGCTGTTGTAAATAGTGTTGCAGTGAACATTGGGGTATATGTGTCTTTTTGAATTATGGTCTTCTCATCAAATTTATTTTTAAACAATTAACTGAAATTCTGGAAATTAAACTTGACACTCCTCAAGAAACAAAAACGTTAAGTGACAAGGACTCACTGCAGTTAAAAAAGGGCCCACAGATTCTCCTTCTCCTTAAATGTGACTTACAGTGGAAAATTTCAGTGCTTTCCTTTCCTCGCAGAAGTGAGATTCATGCAGATTTCTTCTCAGCTCTAATTTCCAAAAAAGTCAGGGCTTACTTCTCCATCACCTTTGGTGGGCTTGACTCATAAGCCTGAGCCACAAATGACTCAGGTGAGCTAGAGCCACAAGGACCTGTACCTCCAGCTTAGAAGAACCTCAGAGCCCAGCCCACCTTCAGGGTCAAGAGTATAAAGGCTCACCTACGGGATGAGAATGATGTGGACAGTTACTGGAATATAGGCCTATTACCATCAGGGAATTGCTGAAGCTTAGGGTTGAAAAATTAGGGTTATGTTGAAGAGCCCTCATACCCTCTCCTCCCTTTCTCCGGACCCAGGGCCAGGAATTGGTGGTCCAGTGATAGAGACCGATAGAATTTCCAGAAGCAGACGTGCTTTGAGCCTGTATGGTTAGACTAGATTATAAACAGACAGTAATAAACAGACCCATAGAATTGCTCAACACAATTTTTTGCTCCTAACAGTACAGTAGAGTTGGAAAAGTATTGTTGGAAAAAGCAAAGGAAATGTGACTCTGTGCCATGTTGCCATTCTGGGACTCGGGCTGGTGGTGACATTGCCATCTTTAAAACTTGGCTTCCAGGAGAATACAGGACAGGAGAGTTGAGGGGGTGCATTTCCATCTCTGTCAGCCAGAAAACAGGAATGAGCATGAAGGAGTATGTCCGGGAGGACTATGTGGGCCAAAGCAAGAAGCGGTGGACACCATTCGTACTCACGTTCTGCTGGAGAGAACCTAGCCATAACTCATCTTCCTCCCTGCAACTACAAGGAGAGCGGGGACCTGGGGCCTGCTAGATGTCCAGAGAAGCAGGGAAGGCTTTTATTGGCTGGTCAGCTATCACAGAGCCATTTCTACTTCGCTGGTGTCTGGAGCAGCTTCTGGTAAAACGGGAAGGGACTTGGGGGCCTAAGCACAGTGACTGCAACAAAGGTGAGGACTTGTTTGCAGAGAGTATACCGAGTTTCCTTCCCACCAGGAGCAAGAGAGGCAAGCGGCGGCCTCTCGAGCTTATTCTGTCTGTGGACACAACAGCTGCTCTCTGGAGGGAAATTTCCTGTTCCTGGGAAGCTGGTCAACTTCTCCTCCAGAACAGAGTATCAGTCGGCAGAAGTGAGTTCCAGGGGGCTTGTGAAACGTTCGTTCACTCTGTGTGACTTCAGGAGTAGAGATAGGAAGTCAGTGCCATTGAACAAAGGAGAATAAGACAGAGTCATGTCTGTCTTCAGAGGAGCCCGAGCATCTGACTCTCTGAAAGTGCAGGGTGTCCTTGAGGAAAGTTCTGCTGACAGTTCGCAGATGCTGGGGGGAAGTGCTCTGAGAGCTGCAGCGCCAGGACAGGAGCCCTCCTTTATTACGACCCACCCCTGTGCAGGTAAAGAGCTGAGGCGGAACCAGCGTGCGCAGACTCTCTTCCCCTCTGCCCTTGGCCCAAGGGCAGCCACACAAAATGGGATTAATTGGGATTATGGGGGCTTTGGCTGCTTGGCTGCTACTCAAGGATGAATGCTTAATTTATGTCTCAGTGATCTTGACTCCTGCCTGATTAAACTGGTTCACTCGGGCCATTGTTTGCCAAGGACTTTCCTTTCAAAAGAGTGGATACAGGTGGTTCCTTTGTGTGACAGACTTTTAGCTTTGCTACAGTACATGGCTCTAATGGATGGCTGCAATACCACCTTTCTCTCAGAAATCCCTAAAAGCACAAGTAAATTCAATAGGTTCTCCCCTCATCTTTCAGGGCTTTTCTTGTGATGGCAAAATGTCAACAGGTGTGATTGTTCAAGAATATATAGAACAGATGTGGAATTATTACTGTGCAAGATAAAAGAGTATTTGTTTGGAAAATATTCACTGAGTAGAGATGTTAAGATTCAGAGCGTCTCACCTCCCCTTAGCCACTCACTCCTGCAAATCAAAAGGTGCCCCTTGAAGTCCCCAGGCCTGATGGTGCCTGGTGCCCTGGCTTCCCTGTGCTGTTTCTGCTAGTGAATGGGCTCCTGTGTTAGGCAAGCAGTTCAGTCTCGGAGGTCTGCTCCAGCCTGAGCTGAGCTCTGTTGTGGTTTGAAGGGATGAGAATGTTGGGCTACTTGGATTTAAATGAAGATTGTCTACAAACCTGAACTGGTTTGATGGTTTTAGCCCATTTGACTGGGTAAGTTAGTTTACTAACATATAAAGCAACTTTTGGACTGACTTCATGTTTTCTTTCTTGGCCCTTGAAGTCAGTCATAAAAGCCAAATTGGTTTGGGCACATCTGCCCTATGGCATACTCAAGACTTTTCCAGAGACCATGTAAACATCTTCAGAAGCAAATAAGCTGTTAGACTGAATAACTAAGTAAAGTTCCTGTCCAAAAGGGATGTTATGAGAAACTATAGTCTATGACTTTTGTGTTTAGTTAAAAATAAAGATTGTTTTAATATAGTAAGCTAACATGACAGAGACCTGTGCATTAACCATGTGATAATTATTTTAATTAATTAGGTCTAGAAACTTATTTCTCAATATCATACAAACTACTGTAGAGCTTAGGAACATCCTCTGTGCCTAAGCCATCCTCTCCATTCTGTGTTGGTATGGTATTACTTGGACTATACTTGAAAAATGTCCAGATGTATCAATATTATTTCTCCTAGCTTAATATAAAGAAAGCAGCAACAAAGCATAATTAATTAAGGTGAGAAGTCTATCACGTATCTTCAAAAAGTCCAATGATAAGTATTTGGGTTCAAACTCAGCTTTCTACAATGAGTCCGTAAGTTTAAAGACTTTTCTGGAAAATGCAATTATGAGCATATTATGATGTTAATTAAAAATTACTTTAAATTTTATAACATATTATCTCCTGAAAATACTCTGATGATAAAATTTAGGATTTAATCAACTAGAGAGTGAATGATAGTAAAATTGATTGAGTAACTCAATCTAAACATGAGAAAGAAATAGAGATCCTAGGGAAATAGATAAATGAGAACATATGAGTCTAGAATGGAAATTATTCAACTCCATCAAATAACTTAAAAGTTAGAGAGAGGGTAAAGATGTTGCTCGGATTCAGAATTAGCAGAAGTGAGAGATGCCCGTTTTTCTGAAGTTGCATGAAGCCCTTCAGAGATGATGCACCAAGATAAGAAAAGGTTGCTCCGAGCATTGTATGAGTACCACAGGAACTTCAGGTACCTCATCACTTGCCTCCCTCAGTGGGTAGTCAGGGCACAGCCTCCCCTGCTGTGAGCATTGGTGCTCAGTTGCTTAGAATTGTCCTGTTCTTTGCAACCCCATGGACTGTTGTCATGCACCAGGGTCCTCTGTCCATGAAATTTTCCTGTCAAAGAATATTGGATCAGTTTGCCATTTTCTCCTCCAGGGGGATCTTCCCAACTCAGAGACTGAACCGACATCTCATGCATTGGTGGCTGGATTCTTTACCACTGTGCTGCCTGGGAAGCCTCCCCTGCTGCGTAGATCCTTCCAAAAGTTGGACAGTTTGAAGATCTGTTCTACTGCTGTGTGTGGAGACATAGTCTTATCATGGGATATTAGAGATGGCAAAGACCCACAGAATCTTCCAGTTTAACCTTGACTTTTATAAAGAGGAAATTGAGGTCCAGAAAGGGAGATAAGCTTTCCTGGAGTCACACAGAATTATTCCCATTGCCCTTACTTGATTTACTAGGAACCACTCACCCTGTAAGGGCTTCCATGCTGGCTCAGTGGTAAAGAATCTGCCTACCTATGCAGGAGACTTGAGTTTGATCCCTGGGTCGGGAAGATCCCCTGGAGAAGGATATAGCAACCCATTCCTGGAAAATCCCGTGGACAGAGGAGTCTGGCAGGCTACAGAGTTGGACCCAACTTAGTGACTGAGCACACACATATACTTTCCACATATAGAAAGTGAAATTAGAAAAAAAAAAAATTAAAAAAAAAGTGAAATTATTCAGCTTTCTTGCTACCACACAGATATTTTATTTAAAATAATCATTCTAATATTACATATTACTACTTCTGTCTTTTAAGTAATTTCTCTTGATTAAAGTACTCCTCTAATCCTGAATTCCCTGTCAGAACCAAACACCCCTGATTACTTATTGCTTGCAACTATTCTCTCATTATGTCCTGAAAGCTGCCTGTTTCTCCCACCAGGTGCCTATGGACAGTGACCAGGTTTTTACCTTTCTTTGACTCTCTTACCCAATAGGAGACAATATTAATAATATGGTGTGGATGGTTCTAGATACCTCAACACATAACCTTTTGCCACCCAAGAAGTCCCTGCACTTCTAGTTGTTGAAAGTTAAAACATGTTGCAGAAGGTCTTATAAAGTATTTTTTAAGAGGGTTTGATAGCTTTCAGAAGCTCCTTCTACGAAATTTGGTTTTGAGCTCCTAGTAATCCTATGAATTTGCCTTAGAGTACCAGTAAAAAGGGGCATGTTTTTAGACGATAATAAAAGTTATGTTCTGATTAAAATATTCCTTCCAAGATACTTTACATATAGGTAAAGAAAAAAAAATAAAAAGATAATAGATGATGAAGGAAAAAAAAAAGAAAGTAAAGTACTTTATAGGTGAAGTAAGAAATTAATAGGTTTCTTAGGGGAGATGTTTTTGTTTATTTTCAGTGTGGTTTTGTTTTGTGAAGTTGTTCTGGCTGGAAAATTCAGGCTTTGCATTCAGGCCTGACCCTGGTTAAAGATGTGAAGCTGGCCAAGCTGAGTTACAGTCCCTTCAGGGCTTCACATGCCAGCAAAGCACCCCTCAGCAGGACACCCGACCGCTGGCTCCGCAGACTGTCCTTACACATCAACATCCAGACATCTCATAAATGAAGTAATGAACAGGCCCACCTCCAGCCCAAACTCTTGTGAGCAGAGCAGGAACTGAGGAACTGGGTCATTAAAACCACATCAAGGTCCTCAAGAACCACGTTAGGGATGTGTGAGGAGATGTGTAGGTTGTTTCTAGGAGGGCCCTACTGGAAACCTAAAATGTTGACTGGGAAGAGCTGAGGAATCTCTACAAATCTGGCCTCATCCCCATCTGAATATCAACCTCTTTGATCATTTAATTGATTGGGTAATTTCAGTTTTCTCTGTGTGTCACCAATAATTTCTTCATGATGGAGGCAGTGTTGGATATTGGTCAAGATAAGCCTAGGTTCTGGAGGTAAATTCTCTCATGGACAACTTGTTATTTTCTGGGGCTTCAGTTTCCTCGTCTCACCATTAGGGGGTACTAATATTGCTACCTCTCAGAGTCATCATAAGTGTAAAACTAATGTATCAAAGCATTTAGGACAATGCCTGGCATAGTAAGCCCTCAACTAGTATTAGGAGGATAAACATCATTATTTTGACATTAAGGAAGCATTGTATGAATGGTTGAATATGTTGATTCCAGTCATTGGAAACAAGGCAGCCTAAAATATAAGATTTGATTTCCCTTATGTTAGCACTTAGACATAATTTTGCAAGCTGAAAACAGCATGGACCTTGAACATTAACCTAATATACCAAGGAATAAAAACACTAGTCAAGATGGCAGGAACAGCATAAATCATAGATACTATGTGACTTTTAAAAATTAGTGACAACAAAATTGCTTCTTTTCATTACACATTTATATGACTATGTGGATTTCATATTTCCAAAATGTCTAAGTCTCCAACAGGAACTGTGACTTGCTCTGACAAGATATTTAGCCCTCAACAAGTAGAAAAGCTTTTGGCTGGTGATAAAAATTTTAATGAGTTGATGGAGACAGAGGTTAAGTCTTCACATTGTGAGGTTCTATTGACTCTTCCTCAGCCTTGCCCTTTATCCTCGTTTATATCTGAGTTTGTAAAAAGCCCTTGAAAAGCAGACTATTCATTAGTGGTTCCATAGTAGATGATTATGTTCAGTTGTTATTTCGTCTATGCCACCGCTGTCTGGCTTATGTTATGCAGCGTGACAAGTGCTACATAGAGCAAATGAAAGACAGGGTTTCAACACAAGTTAAAGCTTCCATTGTAGAGAGAGAGCGTTTTGAAATGGCCTTGTGAGAGGGCAGAAGCGCTGTGCCAGGAGTAGCTGGACAGCAAGGAAGAAAGCCACTCTCACAGCCTGGGCAGGCCTGCCTGGGAGGGGGCCCACAGGGAGGTGAAAGGAGGGCAGAGGGCGCACGCTTGCAGAGTGGCTCCTTGTCAGTAGTTTAAAAGATATTATGTTGAGTAATGGGTTTTAAGACTATGGTGGGTATTAGAAGAGGCAGAGTGGAGGTGGCCATTGGATTTCCAGAGACACAAGTCAAGGGGTGGCCCCTGCATTTTAAATTCTAGTTTTGTGTACCCCCCCCCCCCCGCCCCCGCCTCAGCCAACAGTGTAAGATATCGCCTCCAAGTTTGCCACCACTCCAAAGTTAAATAGTGGTCAGGCTCTGGACAGCAGACTTAAAGGCTTAAAGAACTTAGATTTCTTTCTGGTCTGGTAGTAAGCATAGGAAAAGCTGAGAAAGCTGTGGAAGATAATAAGCGTATTAATCAGTGATAGTTGGTGGTGGTTTCTCTTTTTTCCTTTTTCAATGGCCTTTCAAAAGCAGTGGGGACTCCCCTGGCGGTCCAGTGGTTAAGACCGCACGCTTCCAGTGCAGGGGGCTCAGATGTGATCCCGTGTTAGGGAACTAAGATCTCATGTGCCACACCATGCAGCCCCTCTCCCCCGCCCCCGCCAATTTTTTTAAGTGACAAAAGCAATGATCTGAGGGTGCCAGTCACAACAACAAAAAACGGCCCTTCATGTGCAGAACACTAACGGAAGGGTAGGTGACAGACTGGAGAGTCATTGCTAGCCAGGTTTATAAAGTAAGCAAGTGCTTCAGTAAGCTATAATATTTACGCCCAGGAATCAGGCCCTTCTTTGTTTTGATGTCTCGTGTTTCAAGAAAGACTGTGTTGCTATACAGGAAGTGGCAGCCTTAAGTGGCGTGAAGTCAGCCTGTAGCATTCCCTACCTCTGGGGTCAAAGATCCTAACATTGCAGGTGAATTTCAGAGAGGGCCAGATTATTCTGTGGCAAATAGTAATGTTTGCTGTCATGCGTGTTAAAAGTCTGGTAATCAAATCTCATGCCTCAGAGAGTGAATGCATCTTGCAAGGGGCCAGTCTTTTTATCTTCTGTTCTACCTTTGCCTACGGGAAACATGACAGATTTGGTGGGAAGGGAAAACACATAAGTCTCATTCATTGAAATCACACAACCTTCTGTGGCTCAAGAGTGGAGTGGGGAGCTGGGAGGTAAAAGGAGGGAAAAGTCTGGTTTCTCAGCTCTAGGATGTTGGCTATCTCTCTGGAAATTTCTGGCAAGTTTTGAGGATCTGCAAGGAAAGCCAAGACTTGACAACTAGCCTCCTGACTGAGTCTGGGCAAGTCTTAGGGTTTGGCGGGAGAAGGTGGCCCTTTGAAGATGGCCCTTTGGTCAGGGGCCCCAGATCATCTGGGGTCAGTTCCTTGCTTCTCAACTGCCTGGACATGAGGAAGACTGGCCATCTTCATGTTCCATTTTCTTCCTCCTTCTCTCTCTCATCTTTCTCTTTCTTCCACTTCCAAGTAGTGGGAAAGAGCCTCTGTTTCTCTCTGAATGGCCCTTAAGAAGCTCCGCAGCAGCGGTCCCCAACCTTTTCGGCACCAGGGATCGGTTCCATGGAAGCCAGTTTTTACCAGAGCCGTGGGGTGCAGGGGGATGGTGCAGGCAGTAATGCTAAGGGGAGTAGTGGGGCGCAGCAGAAGGTGCTTTGCCCACTGGCCCACTGCTCACCTCCTGCTGTGTGGCCCAGTGCCCAACAGGCCACAGACTGGTACCAGCTCGCAGCCCAGGGATGGGGGAACCCCTGCTTCACAGGACTGCAGTACCAAGAGGCTCTGGAGAAATCCCCGCTCCCAGTGCCTCAGGCAGGAGACAGAACCTGGGGCTGGTTGGAGTGTGGTGCCTGGTGGCCTGGGCATCAGCACTGTCCTCACCCCAGCACACTCTCTCCTGCCGTCCCTGCTGTACCGTTCCCCTCAGCATACAGATGTGCTCTCACAGTGCGCAGTGTAAAGCAGAACCAGTAAGCTCTCTCTCCAGTCCCACACGGGCTTCCCTGGTGGCTCAGCTGGTAAAGAATCCACCTGCAATGCAGAAGACCCCGGTTCGATTCCTGGGTCAGGAAGATCCCCTGGAGAAGGGATAGGCTTCCCACTCCAGTATTCTTGGGCTTCCCTGGTGGCTCAGCTGGTAAAGAGTCACCCACAATGCAGGAGACCTGGGTTCGATCCCTAGGTTGAGAAAAATCCCCTGGAGAAGGGAAAGACTACCCACGCCAGTATTCTGGTCTGGAGAATTCCATGGACTCTATAGTCCCTGGGGTGGCAAAGAGTCAGACATGACTGAGCGACGTTCACTTTCACTTTGCAGTCCCATGTGCTTCTCAAGCTCTTCTCTCTCCACTCTCCTTCAGAGCCAGGCTTCTCAGAGATGTTCATGGAGTGCTGTTTCTTCTCCTCAGGTCCCATTCTCATCCCTGTGCTTCCTTCCTGCTTCATCTTCCACCCTCCATTCTTGTCATGTGGTCCAACCTGGTGAACCTTTCAGGTTTCCTCCCAGCTCATCTCCCCGATGCAACAGGCCACCCCCTCCTTCCCAGCACTCAGGTATTTTTTTGTTTCTGTGGCACTTCCTTCTTTTGGTTTTCTCCTCAGTTTCTTCACCAGTCCAGAGGTCTGTTCTCTCCTTAGGTGATCTCACCAACCCATTACTTTAATAGTACCTGGGTGCCAAGGATCCCCAAATATGTCAAACTCAAAATTCTTATATCCAGTGACTTCTTGGATGTCTCAGAGGCCTCTCAAATGCAAAATGGCCAGACCTGAACTCTTCATATCCCCACTGCTTATCTCAAAATGAGAGATTTTCGTGAAAATCTTAGGAAATCAATCCAGGCACCCAGAAACATGAGAGCCATCTTTCTCTCTCCCACCATGCATGTAAAATTCTTCACCACATCCCATCAATTCTGTTTCTGAATTATTTTGCAATTTCATTCATGTCTCTTCTTTTCACTGCCACCAAGTCCAAGCCAACCCTTCACCTGGACAATGGCAACATCTCCCAACTAGTCTCCTCACTTCTACATTTGCCCTTTTAGATTGAATGGTATTTATTAAATGGAGTTTATTTTTTCTATTTAATAATAGAGAGATCTGTTAGCATAAGTTCAAGCATATGATTTTTCTGCTTATAATTTTTCCATTGCAACTTAATATGAAATTGAAAGTGAAGGTCGCTCAGTCGTGTCCGACTCTTTGCAACCCCATGGACTATACAGACCATGGAATTCTCCAGAATACTGGAGTAGATAGCTTTTCCCTTCTCCAGGGGATCTTCCTGACCCAGGAATCGAATCAGGGTCTCCCGCATTGCAGGCAGATTCTTTACCAACTGAGCCATGAGGGAGGCCCTGCAACTTGATGTGGCCTACAAGAATTTGGTGCTACCAAATTCTTGGTCTCACCTTGTCTCTTGTCTCTCTAGTTCCCTGTCAATGGTCTCCTAACCTCATTTCCATTCCAAGCCCTTTCTCCAGGCTTCCACAATACTGATCCTTCTACCTGAAATGTTCTTTCTCTCACCTTTTGCCTGACTGATTTCTGCCAGTTTCTCTCAGATCTTAATGTACAGTTGACCCTTGAACAAAATGGGTTTGAACTTCATGAATCCACGTACAGTATTTTCAGTGGTACATGCTACAATACCACACAGTCTGTGGTTGGTTGAATCCATGAATACAGAAGAGCCAAACATGCAGAGGGCCAACTGTCAGTTATACACAGATTAACCCCCATATTGTTCATGGGTCAGCTGTAATTATCACTTCCTCATGGGAGCTTTCCTCAACTCCTAAACTAAATTAGACCCCCAACTGCGTTCTTTGTTCCTCATTCTTTTCCTTCATTTCATTTATTATAATTTATAATTATAAATATTTTGTGCATTCACTTGTTGACAGTCTTATATTCACATAAGCTCCATGAGGTCAGGGGTTATGTTTGTTCATCATTATTACCTGGACCATGGGTTAATGCCTGCCACCTAGTAGGTACTCAGTCTGTATCTGTTAGGAATGCATACTCATTGGAGTCATCACCAACTATTGAGTGACACTCAAAAGGGAAGAAGGAGGCTGTCTGAGCAAGAAGAGCACTTAATCATCTCAGATTTTAGGCAATATTATTATTTTCCTTCCATACCCTAAAATGAGTTATGATGTCCTTTATAATTGTCAGTCTGATGACAGAGTTTCTGAAAACCAAGTTCTTCCCTTAATTATTAAATGTGCTGCTGTGTCCTAGTTAGCTGGGTGGATCTGCAAGAACTGGAAAATCAACTAGTGGATAAGCACTCACTGAGCATACCCACCACTGAGACAGAGGTAATGACTCTCAGGGCGTGACTAGTCCAGGTGGAAAGACACAGTCACAAAACCATATACACATGACAATAAGCACATCAGCTCTAAGGCATGTGATTTACATGGTCTCTACAGATATCTGCCTCCCCACGTGGGCTGATGAGGTGGTATGCTAGCAAGAGCTGATCACAAGTCAGGGCTCTGATCTTGTGTTTGTGAGACACTAGGTAAGCCGCTCTGTCTCTCTGGGCCTCAGCTTTCTCCTCTGTCTAATGAGGAAAATGATACTTCTCTTTCTTGTATCACAGAAAAGGGAGAGAAATCATGGTGGGCACAGGGACTCTGGCTGCAGCAGACCTGGGTCACACAGTGTGTGACATAAACCCTCTTGGAGGAGATCGCCATTAGCCCCACCATAGAGCTGCCAAGCAGACGTCCCACAAACTGCAGAACAATTATACCAAAGAAATTCTCACACTGTTAAGAAAGTTCTAGGACCCACAACAGATTTCCCAACCTGAGGATCCGGCAGAGAGCCTGAGAACCCCCACAGAATTTGACTTTGAGGACAGTGGGATTTGATTACAGAACTTCCACAGGACTGGGGAAACAGACTCTTGGAGGGCACAAGCAAAACCTTGTGCATACAAGGAGCCAGGAGAAAGGAGCAGTGTCCCCACAAGAGACTGAGCCAGACTTGCCTATGAGTGTCCAGGAGTCTCTGGCAGAGGCGTGGGTTGACAGCGACCTGCTCAGGGGTCGGGGCACTGAGTACAACTGTGCCTGCACAGGCCCTTCTGAAGGAGGTCGCCATTACCTTCCTTACCTCCACCGTAGTTTGGCCTCAAGGGAAACAACATGGAGGGAACCCAACCCTGCCCATCAACAGAAAATTGGATTAAAGATTTACTGAGCATGGCCCCGCCCATCAGAATAAGACCCAGTTTCCCCCACAGTCAGTCTCTCCTGTCAGGAAGCTTCCATAAACCTCTTATCCTTGTTCATCAGAGGGCAGACAGAATGAAAACCATAATCACAGAAAACTAACCAAATTGAAACAATGAGAGACTATTTTTTGGGGCTCCAAAATCACTGCAGATGGTGACTACAGCCATGAAATTAAAAGACACTTGTTCCTTGGAAGAAAAGCTATGACCAATCTAGATAGCATATTAAAAAACAGACATTACTTGGCCAACAAAAGTCCACCTAGTCAAAGCTATGGTTTTCCCAGTAGTCATGTATGGATGTGAGAGTTGTGTGGAATAAAGAAATTCCAAGGCTGAGTCCAAAGAATTGATGCTTTTGAACTGTGGTGTTGGAGAAGACTCTTGAGAGTCCCTTGGACTGCAAGGAGATCCAACCAGTCAATCCTAAAGGAAATCAGTCCTGAACATTCATTGGAAGGACTGATGCTGAAGCTGAAACTCCAATACTTTGGCCACCTGATGTGAAGAACTGACTCATAGGAAAAGACCCTTATGCTGGGAAAAATTGAAGGCAGGCGATACCTGGAGTAACAGGCAAGTTTGGCCTTGGAGTACAAAATGAAGCAGGGTAAAGGCTAACAGAGTTTTGCCAAGAAAATGCACTGGTCATAGCAAACATCCTCTTCCAACAACACAAGAGAAGACTCTACACATGGACATCACCAGATGGACAATACTGAAATCAGATTGATTATATTCTTTGCAGCCGAAGATGGAGAAGCTCTATACAGTCAGCAAAAACAAGATTGGGAGCTGACTGTGGCTCAGATCATGAACTCCATATTGCAAAATTCAGACTTAAACTGAAGAAAGTAGGGAAGACCACTAGACCGTTCAGGTGTAACCTAAATCAAATCCCTTATGATTATACAGTGGAAGTGACAAACAGATTCAAGGGATTAGATCTGACAGAATGCCTGAAGAACTATGGACGGAGGTTCATGAAATTGTACAGGAGGCAGGGATCAAGACCATCCCCAAGAAGAAGAAATGCAAAAAGGCAAAATGGTTGTCTGAAGAGGCCTTACAATTAGCTGAGAAAAGAAGAGAAGCAAAAGGAAAGGGAGAAAAGGAAAGATATACCCATCTGAATGCAGACTTCCAAAGAATAGAAAGGAGAGATAAGAAAGCCTTCCTCAGTGATCAGTGCAAAGAAATATAGGAAAACAATAGAATGGGAAAGGCCAGAGATCTCTTCAAGAAAATTAGAGATACCAGAGGAACATTTCATGCAAAGATGGGCACAATAAAGGACAGAAATGGTATGGACCTAACAGAAGCAGAAGATATTAAGAAGAGGTGGCAAGAATACACAGAAGAACTGTACAAAAAGGATCTTCAATACCTGGATCCTGAGAAATCTGTTTGCAGGTCAAGAAGCAACAGTTAGAACCAGACATGGAATAGTAGACTGGTTCCAAATTGGGGAAGGATTATGCAAAGCTGTCACACTGCTTATTTAACTTATATGCAGAGTACATCATGTAAAATGTTGGGCTGGATGAAGCCAAGCTGGAATCAAGATTGCCAGAAGAAATATCAGTAACCTCAGATATGCTAATGACACTACCCTTATGGTAGAAAGCGAAGAGGAACTAAAGAGCCTCTTGATGAAAGTAAAAGAGGAGAGTGAAAAATCTGGTTTAAAACTCAACATCCAAAAAATGAAGATCATGGCATCCGGTCCTATCACATCATGGCAAATAGATGGGGAAACAATGGAAACAGTGACAGGCTTTATTTTCTTGGTTATCCAAAATCCTGCAGATGGTGACTGCAGCCATGAAATTCAAAGACACTTGCTCCTTGGAAGAAAAACTATGACAAACCTAGACAGCATCTTAAAAAGCTGAGACATTACTTTGCCAACACAGTTCCATCTAGACAGAGCTAGCCCCTTGGACTGCAAGGAGATCAAACCAGTCAATCCTAAAGGAAATCAGTCCTGAATATTCATTGAAAGGACTAATGCTGGAGCTCCAATACTTTGGCCACCTGATGCAAAGAACTGACTCATTGGAAAAGACCCTGATGCTGGGAAAGATTGAAGGCAGGAGGAGAAGGGGACGACAGAGGATAAGATGGTTGGATGGCATCAGCAACTCGATGGACATGAGTTAGAGCAAGCTCCGGGAGTTGGTGATGGACAGGGAAGCCTGGCCTGCTGCAGTCCATGGGGTCACAGAGTCAGACACGCCTGAGTGACTGAACTGAACTCAACTCCGCCACCTGGAAGAAGCTGATATTGCTCTTATTTCAGAGACGTGGGTTCCAAGAGGTAAGATGTCCAAGCCCACAGCTGCTAACAAACAGCCATGGTCACAGTTCTAGCCTGACAGTGAAGTTTATGCTCTTATCTGTCCCAGGTAAATGTGAGGCTTTATAACTGGAAAGTACTGTCAAGTGTCATTTCACTGTTTTATGAAAATACTTGTCAGCCGCAGATGAACAACTGAGTTTTATTCAGTAGCTCCGAAATATTGTTGACTGTCTTTGTACTCTGTGCCCTGTGCCAGAAACCCTGGGTGTCATCAGGGACCATCTTACAGAAAAAGTAAAACTATAGATAATCTTTTCACCCTTTCTCAAAGTCTTTTTTCATTGGTTTTCTTGGATTAAAAGGTTTTTTTCATAAACTCTTGCAGTGATTCTATATTTTTAACGTATAGTTTATACACCTCCTTTTTTGAAGGAACACATACATCTATGATACAAAATGGGAAACACCTGTGTGGGGGGCACATTTATGAGTAAACAGTTAGCTGCTGTCAGAAGCAGTTAAAGCTAAAATGCCTTTGTCAAACTGAGTTAACAAAGTATCTTTTGTGACACAGAATCCTTGACACATTCATCGTGGTTGTGTGGATTCTCTCAGAGCTCTAAGCACTGGCTGACTGGAACCAGCTTCCCTGTTGTGTGCACAAATGAATCCATTTCCACAGCGCCCTGCACGATCTTGCCTGAGCCACACGCTCGAGTTAGAGCTGACCCCACTGACCTGCTCCGAAGTGCGGGGCTCTGAGATCTAGCAGAGGTAATAAATTTGTTCTGGTACAGAATCAGAAAGGTGACCATCTATCCCAAACCCTCACTTTAGAGGAGGAGGTAGAACCAGCAGGGTTAAGAGGTATGGGCAGGTCATTGAGCTTATCAAGTGGCAGAGCTGGCACCAGGATGACGGTCCGGCTCCTGATGAACAAGAAAACTGTTGTTGACATGACTGGAGCTCACTGAAATTTCTGCTTCTCTTCTTCCAGGCACATGGGAGGATTGGCCCGAAGTTAGGTGTGGCCATGTAATTTGCTCTGGCCAACAAAATACGAATGGGTTTCTGTCATTTCTGGACAGTGCTTTTAAGAGCCGTGTTGTAGTCATCCATGCTCTCTTCCCTTGATGTAGTGATTCCTGAAACTTTGCGTTGAGACGTTGACTTAATAAGATAGTAGAGCCTCTGTCTTCATGTAAAGACTCTGGAATGCAGAAGCTCCCAGCCAGTCTGCTTTGGATGTGTAGTATGAGCAAGACTGTTTTGTAGCATAACTAGCCTATCCTGGGCACCAGACAGGATGGACCAATGTGCAGGTTAGTGTTTGGGACCATGCAAAGAGTGTATGGATGTGAAAGTTGGACTGTAAAGAAAGCTGAGCGCCGAAGAATTGATGCTTTAGAACTGTGGTGTTGGAGAAGACTGTTGAGAATCCCTTGGACTGCAAGGAGATCCAGCCAGTCCATCCTAAAGGAAATCAGTCCTGAATATTCATTGGAAGGACTGATGCTGAAGCTGAAGCTCCAATACTTTGGCCACCTGATTTGAAGAACTGACTCTTGGGAAAAGACCTTGATGCTGGGAAAGATTGAAGGCGTGAGAAGAAGGGGATGACAGAAGATGAGATGGTTGGATGTCATCACCAACTCAATGGACATGAGTTTGAGTCAACTCTGGGAGTTGGTGATGGACAGGGAGGTCTGGTTTGCTGCAGTCCATGGGGTTGCAAACAGTTGGACATGACTGAGTGGCTGAACTCAACTCAACTCAACTCAGAGTGTATCTCTCATTTAAGAATAAACCAGGACCTCTTTTCCATTCCCCAAGGAAGTGGCAGAGTGGACTCGGGGTCAGAGAGATCTAGGTTCCCATCACAGCTTACTGGGGGCTGGCAGTGTAACCTGGATCACAACCCTGAGTCCTCCTGAGCTTCAGTTCCTGTATCTGAAAAGCAGGGGTGATGGTCTCAGCCTGGTGGGATTAATCTGAGCATCAGTTGTCTCAGGTGGACCATAGGACAGCTCACATATGTTTGTCGATTCCACATGCAGAGTCCTGTCCACTGACAAACACAAACCGAAGAAAAACGTTACAACTCCTGTCCAATCTTTTTTCAACATCTCTGACTTTTTTGAAGGAATCCTGTTCCTTCAAACAGAATCTCATGCGGGCTGAGAGCCTCTGCATTTAGGGTTCTTATTAATAGAAGACGTCTTAATAGATGCAAGAAAGTTTTAGAGTAGACTCTCTACGCATTCTCATTTCTGTCTGGACACACACAACTGTTGTAATGAAAATAAGATGATGAAGTTGGGGGGAGAATGAATGAGCAGAACTAGTACATTAAATTTTCCCCCACTGGTTTAAACAGAAGTGTCTGGAAGATTCTTTTTGTGAACCAGTCTTCATTTAAAGTCTCAGAAGCATTGTTGGGGGGTAGACTTTCATGCATTGGAGAAGGAAATGGCAACCCACTCCAGTATTCTTGCCTGGAGAATCCCAGGGACAGGGAGCCTGGTGGGCTGCCGTCTATGGGGTCGCACAGAGTCGGACACGAGTGAAGCGACTTAGCAGCAGCAGCAGCAGCAGACTTCTGCTCAGAACATTGCTAATTAAGTGAACTGTAAAACTGAATTCTCTACCAAGAGTTTTCTGATCCAGAGAGGAGCCTGTGGCCAGCTCTAATTTTTTTTTTTTTTTTATCTTTTCATTTTGTATTGGAGTATAGCTGATTAACAATGTTGTGGCAGTTTCAGGTGGACAGCAAAGGGCCTCAGCCATACACACACATGTGTCCACTCTCCCCCAGACTCCCCTCCCATCCAGGCTGCCATACAACATTGAGCAGAGGTCCATGTGCTGTACAGTAGGTCCTTGTTGGTTATCCATTTTAAACATAGTGTGTGCATGTCCGTCCCAAACTCCCTAACCATCCCTTTCCTCATCCCTCCCCTCAACAACCATAGTTCATTCTCCAAGTCTGAGTCTCTTTCTGTTTTGTAAGTAAGTTCATTTGTATCCTTTCTCGATTTGTGGCCCGCTCTTTCTGGTTACCCCTTGAAACATAGTATTTGTGGGAAATATTCCCATCCTGTTTGGGATGTGTTTAGGAGTTTAATAACATTAAAAATGCAGAAGTCAGTTTTCCTGTGGTGTCTTGAGTACTAATTCATGCCAAACTTTAGAATGGGTATTTTCTTTCTTTCCATTAGGCTCTTATCTATATAGATTCATTTCTTCACTGGTTATATAGTTATATAATTAAAGCTAATTGGGGCCGTTTCAATTAATTGAATGGCTTTGAAGTAGAATTTTTAAGGTCAAAAGAAATTTGAACACCTGGAGTCTTGTTGAAGTCTTGGTGGAATTAATATATTTATAAAATCTCATTATGCTCTTAAAAAAAAACAGGCCAGGTTTGTGGGAGATCAGGACCCTAGGAGTGGCAGTCATAGCTTCCATTTCAACTTTAAGCCGAGGAAAATTTCACAAATTCCAGTTGTAATCTAATTCTATAGTTAGATGGAGTTACGGGAAAATTTGTTTAATTGTGGAAAAGGTCACAGTGTTTTCTAAGGAAAACAGCTCCCTAAATCTTGTATGGCTGTCTTGCACTTAAACCTTCCTCACCTTCTCAATCTCTGTCTTTCCTCTAAGTCTGTACACTAAATATCAGATAGCCTTAGCAAAGTTTTCAAGAAAATCATTTGCAGAACTTCTGGGTTCAAGATGGACATTTCTGCATTGTCTGTTTGAGCATTTGGCTCCCAAGATGCTTTGTTTCCTGCTTAGGTTAAGATTTGACAGAATTACATGGCTAGAGCGTCAAGAATACCTTGAGAAATGTCTTTTTCTGATAAACTCTTGTATCCTTCATTCTGGGCCTCCAATCAATATTGGATACTTTATCAGTTACTCAAGAGAGAACATTTTAAATTCATACCAGGAACCATTTCAGTGATCTAATTGGAAGAGCCAGTGGCTTTCACACATATTAAAACCCTTCAAGGTGGAGGAGGCAGAAATCCATGAGTCTTGAGCCTTGTTAACCCATTTGCGTCCGATTCTTGGTGGCAACTTCCCGGCACATTGCCCTCACATCACACCACAGCACTAGTGAACAGAACCTGCTGCTCCGTGTTTCCAGAGAGAAGGTTGCACATCAGCGATGCCAAGACCCCAGCCAGGCAAGTGCGGGGTTGCTGAGAAACGAGAGCACGGGGTCTTGTGGGTGCAGCAGACAGTAGCGTGCTCGCCCGCTCCCGGGCAGAGCATGGAACGTGGGTCAGAGGCGTGGCTGCTTCTGAGAGTGGCTCCAGGGGACGCAAGACACTGGGCACATCTGTGCGGTGTGGCTGCCGCAACATCGGGGTGGGTGTTAAAGTGTAATTCTTGTAAACAGGGGGCAGTTTTGACGCATTCACAGGAGGACCTGATCCAGACACTCAAGCTCACCCATTATCCTACACAACACAGACTGCAAATTTTAATCCAATAAAGCTAAACTGCCTTGTTTGCCATCACAGACACAAACCTAGAACTGGCCGAAATGTTATTTCCCCTGTGCCCCACTAAAATATCAACAAAACCAAGTTGATTGTCTGGTCTGTATGGTTTCACTTTCAGATACTGTCCACTAAGTCCTTTTACAGAGTAGATTAAGTTGAACTTGGTTGATCAAGCAAAATTGCTGATCTACCTTTAGCACTCAATTAGCCAGGGGTTATAGCTCCAAGAATACACAGACATATGGATCAGACATGGGGACTTAAACCTGAATTGGGAGCCTGAAAGGATTTAAAGCCAACTGTATCTTTCCCCCAAATGTCTGAGGAAGGGCAAGTAGCCCAAAGGAGACAATCCCCAGAAGCATTGGGTATTTGGCCAGTGCCTTCTTATGAGGTTCTAACTCAGTTCTCTGGAGAAAGAGAAAAAAGATATGAAGCTTATTATTAAGGAAAATACCCAGGATTGTGTCTGGGGGGCCAGCTGTCAGAGCATGTGACTTGGTTTCCTGATACAGGTCTTCTTCAGTTAAGCTGGACTTGATTGATCAAGCAAATGGCTGATCATCTTCCTTCTCCCATGACTAAAGAGTGGCATTTGTGTAGGATCTTAATTCTTTTACAAAATGCTTTCTGGTAATTGTGACTTTTGATTCCTACCACAGACCGTGCTATGCAGGTAATAATAATCCCATACAGAGCATATGATCCACACATAGAAGGACAGCGTGTCCTGAGATGGAGGTCACGGACAGGGCCCCAGCTGTGTTCTCAGCCTTCAGAGCCTGTGCTGCTTTTCATGTCTGCCTTACCCTCTCAACTCTTCATCAGACAGTGTCCTCATGGAGCAATTCTAACCCAGAGGGTCCGGGAATGAAAGCATCTCTCCATACTTTAACATCTTTCTTTGTTGAAAAATACTCTTGCAAACTTTATGGTCTTCCCTGGTGGCTCAGTGGTAAAGAATATGCCTGCAGTGCAGGAGACCAGGGTTCAGTCCCTGGATCAGGAAGATCCCCTGAGAAGAAAATGGCAGCCCACTCCAGTATTCTTGCCTGGGAAATCCCATGGACGGAGGAGCCTGGTGGGCTACAGTCCATGGGGTTGTAGAAGAGTTGGACACCACTTAGCGACTTCACCACCACCACTATATATATATATATATTTATATATAGCCAAGTTTTCACCATTGTTTTCTAATGCATTTCAACACAAACTGCTTACACAGACCTTTTCTCTAAGACAAAGTGAATGGTGATGCTAATGATGGTTTTTCAGCACTCATTTTGAGGACAAATTCATTGGCTGCTGGAGCATCCTCTAAGCTGTTTGACTGTTGAATACAGCAACCCCGTTGCTAGTGAGTATGTTTGGGTGTTAGCAGTGGAATGTTGTTCGTGACAGAAAATACCTTGGCAAATCTGGGACTGAAAGGTGGTAGTTGGCCATTCTTTATGATAGAGATACCCACTTTAATATGTAAAGTAAGGCTCTGATGCTTCAAGCGTTTTCCCCAAGTTCCTAATTACTGTCTTACTTATCCAGCTGCCACTGGGTTTGAGAGCTGTATTTGGTGCTCTACCTTTATTGCAATGTGTATGCCTTTTGGAAGAAGGGATTGGGGTAGAAAGCAATGATGCCCAGTCCCACCACCTGGGTCTCTCCCACTACAATCTCCCTGTTACTGCCCTTGAGAGGAAGAGGAAGAGCGGGGCCTCAGTGGGTCCTACGTTTGGACTCACACGTGGTTACAGTATCCTTTGGCCAACTTAGTATTTGATGGGCAGGCACTGTTGTGCTCCTGAGGCAGGCTGGGTAAAGTCAGCATCATTGTTGCCTTCTAGAAGAAATGGGCTAACGCTGATCCTGGGGCCAGGAGAGCTAGAGCTATTTCTCCAGGTTTTCCTGGGCTGATTTCCCCACGAGCAGCAGCAGGCCCCTTCTCTCGGCAGTCTGTCATCGTCTTGTTACCATAAAAATCACATCTCAGTTTGGGCTGATGTGAAGCATCATTTATTCCTTCAACAATTCACTTCGGAGCTGGGGCTGTGGCTTTGCAAAATGCTTTTTCTGCCTCTTTCTCCCTGGCTCTTTTCTTCTCCCAGATCCCTTTCTCTTGCTCTCTTTTTCCTATTGACCACTTGTTAAATCTTTTTGTTTGTTTCCCCCCTTTCTCCTGGGACCCTCCGACAGGCAGGCTTGCCAGATTCATTTTCTGATCAAAGCTGTTTGATTTGGTCAATTTTGCCACATTGGAGACGTTCTCTATTACAGAGATAAATAGCTTTGGGCTAACTGTCAACGAAAACTTGTAAGCTAATAAATTATTCCAATTTCTTCCCGCGGATTTCTCTGGAGACAGCCCTAGGAAATACACTTTTTGATTAGTAAATTTCTCTGTGTGTGTGTCTGGACATTCAAATGTGTCGGCTTTGATTAGCACCATTGCTTTTCAAGTCGACGTTGGCTGAGGGGCTGTCAGTTGCAGGCAGCCCTGATGCATAATGCATCAACTGGGCCCGGAAACAGGAGCCTCTTCCAAGACTGGAAAGGCGGGAAAATTGCTCTAACAACCCCGCTGGCTTACTCTGCACCAAAGGGAGCTCAGCTTGAAAGTCTTGACAAGACTTGCTCGGGCTTCAGTGGAAGCCACCCACGCTGGGCAGAAGGAGTTTGAAGAGACCACGACCAAGGGCCTGCCAAGAGCCAAAGCCGCTGCTCCATCTGCTCCGGCCACCGCCGCCTGCTCCCACAGTGTAGCCGTTGCATCCTCACCCATGCTTCCCACTCCGTCATCCTGGAGTCTTTGGGCAAAGGCCAGCCCCTTCCAGGAAGGCCCCGAGTTCCCTTGGCCTCCCTTTGGATTCCAGTTCACCGTTTGTCTAGTTAAGGGCCCTTGGGTTGTTATAGAAACAATATTTTGGCTATAACGAATCAATTGGTGCGTGTGAACACAAACATACAGATCATTTATCAACTGAAAAATACCCTAAATTATGACCTTTCTAAAACCTATCAGAAGGGCGAGCGAATGCATAACGTAAATTAAAGTTTGAAGGGTCAGCGGTTTTTACTTTCACTATTCATCTTTCTTTCACCTTATAGGTTTAAGAACAAGAGGGCTGTGTAATTACATTTCAATGGGGTGCAGCGGTTCATTATTCCCGGCTATACCAATCTGCTGCAACATTTCCAATGCAGTCAGGTACATTTTAGCAGATATTAGTTGGTATAAGACCATACTTGCTCTTTGGGACTGGTAACATCTTTTAATGCATAACAGTGCTATCATCTCAATTTCGAAAAGGCTAAAAGGGTGAGGGTATTTTTCTCAGATCAATACAGTTGTTCAGATTTTATAAAGGTGGTAAAGCCCATCTGGTAGTTCTTCCCAGATAGTGCTCACCCTTTGCCTCTAGTCAGCTGTCCCCTTTCTCTGATCACCATTTCCCTAAGTCCCCACCACCCATGCGTCAGTAGACATGGTTTTGTGCTAGAGCCCACTGCACTGATGGAAATGGGTAGCTTCCAACAGAAAACCCATCTGCTGCCAGTTATCTGGCCTTGGCAGGGGTGTGGTGGTGGCCTTGTGTTCGGTCTATCTTCAGAAATGACTGGTGCGCTCTGCTCCAGAGTCCATGGGCTTGGTGGCATCAGCAGAGGCAGGCTAAAGAGACCTCTTGTCTCCTGAGGAAATCCTGTAGTGTAGAAACAACCTTAACAGTGTTCTTTAAGCAAAAGAGCCAAGCCCAGAGAAATGGGTAAAATTGAGTTCCATTTAAACTGAAATATGTGTGTGAGTGAAAATGTATATGAATGTGTATATATATGAATGTATGCATATATGTGTGTGTGCACATGAATGAATTTGTATGAAAATACACAGATAAAGGGCTGGGAAAATGTACATCAAATGGCAGAGGAGTTGTGACTGAGGAGGGAACTAATGCAGAATTATCACTTCTGTATTTCTGCAATATTTGACCCATAAGATGGTTTTGTATTTTACTTGTTGATAAAAAAGAAAGAAAAAAAAGGAAAGATGAAAGGTAGGGAGGGAGAAGAAAAGGAAGGGAGGAAGGAAGGAATTTTTATTTTTATTGTTCTAATCGTGGTAAAAATACACGTAACATAAACGTATCATCTTTACTATTTTTTAAATGTACAGCTCAGTAGCATTAGGTACATTCACATTGTCGTGCAGCCAATCCCCAGAACTTTCCCATCTTGTAAAACTGGAACCCTGTATTCGTTAGGAGCAGTTCCCCATTGTTTCCTCCCCCTAGCTCCTTCTCCGGCTATGACTGTGACTACTCCGAGTACCGCAGACAAGTGAGATCACACGGTATCTGCCTTCCTGCGACTGGTTCATTTCACTCGGTGTCACGTCCTCAAGGGTCGACCGTGTGGTGCCATGCGTCAGTTTTTCCTCCCTTTTAAGGCTGAATGAAAAGACCCTGATGCTGGGAAAGATTGCAGGCGGGAGGAGAAGGGGACGACAGAGGATGAGATGGCTGGATGGCATCACCGACTCAGTGGACGTGAGTTTGAGTAAACTCTGGGAGCTGGTGATGGACAGGGAGGCCTGGTGTGCAGCAGTCCATGGGGTTGCAAAGTGTCCGACACACCTGAGCAACTGAACTGGACTGACTGAAGGCTGAATGATATTCTGTTGTATGTACACATCGTATTTTGGTTTTCTCTTTATCTGTTGGTGGACTCCTGGGTCACTTCTACTTGGCCGTTCTGAATAATGCTGCTGTGGACAAGGGCATGCAAATATCCCCTTGAGACTCTGCTTTCAGTTCTTTTGTATATATGCCCAGAAGTGGAGTTGCTGGATTATATGGTAATTCTACCTTTAGTTTTTTGAGGGAAGACTCTTTCTTAAAAAACAAACTTTACTACTGTCCTAGACTCACCCAGGATTTAGGACCTAACTACTTGCAGCTTCACACATGAATAGCTGATGTCAAGAAAGCCAACTCCCATCCTTGCTGGACTGGGAGAATGCCCCAGTGCCCAGGAGTGTGAAAGACTTAAAGTTACCCACCAGGCTACCCCTGACAGTGCTTTTTGTTAAAATGGTAATTCTTAGTGGATTTGCTGTTTGAGCTCCCTGAATTCCTGCCAGGCAGATCAGCAATGAGAAGTTAGATAGTTCCATTAGGAACCCGCCCCTAGGTAGTGGCCATCCATGCTCCGATTGGTCCAAGGCATAAACAGCTAGATCACACTGCCTCTAGCTCATGCAAGGTGGTGACCATAAAAAGCTATTTCCTAAGTAACCTAATTGTGCAACTAGACAAAAATAAGAGGGCCCTTTCTAGAATTGAGTTTTATCTTCAGAAATTAATGGGGCCTGAATCTGCCTGTTGGGAAATACTATTTTCCAAAGTAACATCTATGCCTGGTGTGACCCAAGTTGGACCCTTGGCTTACTCCTGTGCGTACATTCACAAGAAGCTATTTGAGAAAGTTTGTAAAGTATGTTGAAAGCTACTGGTGTTTAAGCACTGAATGTCTCTCTTTCCCAACTCAAGTCTTAAGTGTTCTCTTCACACAACTGAGAGTTAGTTGATGCCCCACTCTAGCAGTCTTCCTCTATCTGACAAAAGTCTAAAATTCCTTACTTCCCAGAAGGTGTTCTCTTGAGGTTTCTAAATGCCTGGTCATTGGACCACCTGCATCAGAATTGCTTGGGGGCAGTTCTGGAGTGGGCAGAACTTTTTTTAAACTTTTTATTGTGTATTGGGGTAGAGCCAATTACAGAATTGTTTTAGGATGAAGATTGTGGGGCCCCACACGCAACTTTCTGAATCAGAAGTCATGAGGGAGGAGCCCAGGACTCTGCATTTGAAAAATAGTTTATTCAGGTTCACATAATAAAAAATTAGCCACTTTTAAGTGAAGAGCGCTGTTCCCTATTTTCATCATGTGGTGCGACAATCACCCCATCTAGTTCTAAAACAGTCCCATCACTCCAGAGCAAAACCCCTAACCCATTAAGAGGTGTCTACATTTTTAACAGGCTCTTCATGAGGTTGC